>NC_088932.1:13987500-14020000 GCF_038396675.1 Hydra vulgaris | reverse complement strand
GCTAATAATTGATTTGATAAATAAAATTAGTATTTATCTAAAAGACAGATACAAAATAATCTTTATTAAAAAAGGATTTTTTTTGTAAGTTTTACATGCCAAATATAGTGATTGTTGGAAGTAATGAAGCAATTCTATAATGAAGCATTTATATTGACTAAAAACTAAAAAAAGAGCTAACATAATCTTTTGGTCCATTGCAAATAAAGTGATCAAAATAGAACTTTCTTAAAAAAAAAAATTAGAGGCACGTGATTACTACAAATGTTTACAGCTTATATCTTTGTCGCCAGTGTAATTCGTTTTTGAAAAGTTACTGCTGCAAGTTGATAAATACATTTACAAGCAAATATCTTATTAGTCATTCACACAGTAGTTAGGTCTGTTTTTAGAGGTCGGAAAAACTAAAACTTTATTACTTTGTTTTCACACACGTAGGCGGTTTTTGATCAATCATAATTGTTACACAAGACATTTTGAAACAAAATTTTGAAAAATATTCAATTTCTGGACCTCCCAATTATTCATCAAATCCTTGTCTTAAACTGAGCAAAGATCAGTAAAACTAATAATACTTTGTAAATGTAACTTGCCCTACTCAAATATTAAAAAATGCTCATAAAAACACACTTTGAAAACTTATTTAAAATATAAACTAATTACTCTAAAATTGTCATTTTGAATTTGCATTTTGCAAGTTTTTGAGAAAAAGAATCTAAAAGTTGTACTTAGTAAACTAAAAAACCACTAAAAAACAGTTTAAAATGTTTTTTAAAGTTTTTTTCAAACCTGTTTCATAAAACATATAAAAGTTAGTTAAATGTAGTTTTATATAAATTTAAACTTTTTTAATAATTGATTAAGTACTTTTTTGAACTGTTACATTTAGAAAACGAAAAGTCAATTTTATTTGCCTTCAAAACTAGTAAAATGTCATTTAAAATTTGTAAAGTTTTCCTCGATAACTGTTGAATCAATAAAGTCTTTTAACAGTTTAATAGCTTTTTTAAAACAATCATTGACACAAACAAATCTTTTTATTAACATATGCGTTTTTTTATAATCAGTAGTATGACTCCACAAACTAGATGGACCATTTAAAGTGATTTATTAAAAGTAGATTGACATTATCAACAAATTGGTTAGGTGTGGAAAACGTTGAACACCTACGTTGGACAGACATTGGACAGCTATTAAGATCATTAACAAAGAGAAGATTGAGCAACTTTTCTTACATATAATCTTGTGGGACCTCATATATAGAATTTATTAAATTAAATTCCATCCTATTAATAAAAGAAAATAGTGTTCCATTTTGAAGACAAAAAGAAAATCATTGAAGTGTTTTCGAAGATAAGAAGAAAACCATTGGTTGTGTCTCAGATATCTTAGCAGTCCAATTTTCTAATCTAACATAGTCAACTGCTTTCATGATCAACTGCATCAAATGCTTTCTGGAAATTAACAAAAACGCCACAAGCAAACAAATCATTTTTATTTTTTTTTTTTATTTTAAATATTCATAAATGAATCCGACATGTCAACTTCAGCCACTGTTTCAAAAAAGAAAGATCTTGTATTTTGAATATTTATACTTTGAAAATCGTATTAGGGGATAACATTTTTGATAACATCAAAGTAGTTGTTAAAAATAACAGCAATATTGATTGGATATATCAGGATATACCATATGGATTTACAACTGTTAATAAAGAAAAATAGCTACACTGGAAATACGATCAACTAATGTGGCGGGAAATGTGGTGGAAATACCATCAACTAATACTGCCACGTCATTACCCCTTACTGATAATCATGTCATTGTCATTCAATTATTTAATACATAAAAAAAATAAAAGTCGTTTCGCTATTATTTCTTTCAAATAAGAATATAATTTAGCATGTTGTTAGCTGTTTAAAAAAATATCTATATTATAAAGCCCTTTAATTCTCCTCCTCCAACGTACCCTATACTTTTAATCTTTAATCTCAGTAATTGACTTGAATCAAAAAATTAGATTATTACTAAATAATCTTTTATAAACAGGTTCCATAAGGTTTACAATATAATAACTTTAATTTGATTCGTTGATAACCTAAACTTATTTTACTCGAACAGTCACATCAACCTCCTATTTAAAACAGTCAATAAGAAATTCACCAATTTAATTGAATGGTTTAACTCGAATAAACTATCCTTAACCAAATACACTCTTTTTTATAAACTACTTGCAAAAAAATTATTCCTCTAAAACATTTCAATGTATTGAAAAAAGTTTTTAACTCTTCATTCATCGCATTTTTCAAAATGCTTTCAAATGCTTAAAACGTTAATGAAATCACGTGTAACTGGGCTCAGTGATAAGACAACTTGCCTTTTTTTTTGATCGCATCTGCGTGTGTCCTATTGTACAAATATATATTTACCTTTTTTTATTAAAAGCTCTAACAAACAGCAAATAAATTTGAAAAAAAGACTTTTTAAAGCCACTAAAGAGTTTTTCTTTAATTATAATTTCTTTTGACAAATCCAAATATCTACTAGCTTGGATTTTAAACTCGAATTTAAACATGATGTTGACCCTAATATATTAAGAACAATTCTCTCAAAGTGTTAAATCATTTAAAACCGAAAATAATATCATTGTTTAAAACTTTTTTTTGTTCTTTAGCACTATTTAAAATAAAAGTTAAAAAAGTAAGTTTAACAGCCTGCCACTCAAGCTACCTAGGCAAATGTCTCCTCTTTTTCTCGAAAATCGAGTTATTCGTGTCATTATATAGTATGAAGGGTACTGCACATTATTACAGAGCCAAAAGAAAAAAACATATCTCAGGCAGGCGCGCTTTTCAACCTTGTGAAGTACTCAAAGTCCAACAGTTATGAGATGTGGAAAACACGTCTTTTTGGCATTAAAAAAAGGGTTGTCTGAAATTGACTGCAAGAACTGTTGCAGTTATTTCCAGCTTCAAGCTTGTAAACAACTAAATCTTTATTTAAAAATTATTTTTGGTGATGCTGGAAAGAGTGTAGGCAAGAATCTACCTTCACAATGCTTATTGTTAAAAACTTGTTAACACTCTTAAAAAATTGTTTGTTTAATATATTTAATGATATATTTGATAAAACATAGCTTTCACAATACAAAATCATTTTAAAAATTTATGAACTTTTCACTTGGTTTTCATCAATGTTCTCATTAGATATTTGTTCGATGACTCTGAAAGGAAAGCCACTAACTGACGCGTTATCTAAAAGAAAATTATAACTTTAAATATTTCAGATATTTGTTGGTATTTTTGTTGTTGTTGTTATCATTATTATAAATAATGTGTGTTCTTTTAAGTAAGTTTGTTTTTATTTAATGTTACGTTAAAATGTGCATATTTTAAGTGTTGTGACAAAAACTTTAAATCATTACTAACTAAACTAAAAGTAGTCGACTAACATTGTAGTTAAATCATTTTTAGCTAACTTTTAAGTTAACCAAAACAAAATCGACTATGGTTTAAATCTAACTAAAATTAGTCGACTAATTTATTAAGTAATTAAAATTAGTTGAGTAATTTTTTAGTCTAAAAATATATGCTAATTTTTTAGATAACTAAAAATATACTTATGTAATATTAATTTATATTATGTAAATAAAATTAAATACAATAATATACAATATAATTAAACAAAGCATAATACAATTAATTTAGACTCATATTATTATTTCTGAGAAAGTTTTTGAATAATTTTCTCATTAAGATAATCAATTTACCGAAAGATACCGCAAAAGCAAAACATATAAATAAACCTTTTCTTTTCTTGTTTTCGATGCCAAATATTTTACAAGAGAGTTAGCGGAAATGTTGCTTAAAACTCAAAAAACTAAAACATTGTTTTTTTGTTTTTATAACTTTTTATAGATTTCCACATCTTATCATCTTGAATTTATTTCATGCAAAAAGTACCAAATTGTCAAACTTGTTGTATTTTTATTAAAGTTTCATCTAACAGCATTTATCACATTGGTACTGAAGTAGTGTATACACATATATATAAATGTAAATTTATATATACATATATATATATATATATATATATATATATATATATATATATATATATATATATATATATATATATATATATATGTAAATGTTATTTTATTTTAAATTAGTCATATTATTTGTATTGAATCCACTACTCTCAATATCCATATCACTTCTTCAAAAATATTAGTGCTTAACAAATTTCGGTGAAATTAGGGTTTTGGCTGTTTTTTTTGAGTCTTTTTTACAGCAGTATAGAGTAGGCGTAAGTCGCGGGGTAAACCATAAATGGCGATGATATTTATCTGACGAGATAAACTAGGTATTGGTGCTGATAATAAACGCGATTCTGAGTAGAAGTTTACTACCACCACTTTATTATTTATGTTTACACGTATAATTAATCTTTTTTTCTTTATCTTATATGCCTCCAATCATTATATATTTATTCATTTTAAATATTAATACATCAATCTTTTATGTATATTTCTTTTAAATATGTTAAGCATTTGTACTTACTATAGATTTATGGTTAGGAAAGACCGGAGCACGTTTGCCCACGAGACATGTTGGCTCATTCCAGTGTATTCAAAGGATAGATGCTTTAACATGCTAAGAATCTAAGTGACAGACTATATGATGCCAAACCCGTGGCCCATGTAAAATCTATTTGCAGTCGAATTGAAGTTTTCAACTGTCTATATAGTTTAGTCATTTTGATTATATACAATTGAAACATAGAATTTTATAAACTATTTTATATATTTTAAAAAATTATAAATTATATTTATGACTACTGTGAAGTTTTCATTAATTATAAAGTAATATAATTAAGGTATTGTTTATTCAAAAAATGCAAGCTATCAATGCGTTTGAAATTTTAACATCCATAATTTTAATTTGATGTATAAAACAGTATATTAGTGTAATATTCTAATAACACCACAAAATTACTTAAAGAATTCACAACTAGATTCTTATTCATGCAATAGTTTGACAAAAAAATGTCAAATATTCTTAGCTCAAATTAATGTAGAGGTGGAATCAGCGCCTACAAAAATGGAGTTAGTAGAATTGCTATCAAACTTGAAACTCAAATTGAGCATAAATATCTCTACAAAAGGAATAGGTCTATTATTATCAAAATATATTGCCGAAGATAAATTTGCAACTTCAAGGCAATCGGCAATGTGCATTATATCAGCATTTGAAACGATGCGTAATATTTTTTTCATATTAAACCTGTTAAATCATGACCAACCAGCTGCGATGCGCGTCGACTACATTGTTGATATTATTAAAACCTCTAGTAAAATACAAAAATAAAATTAATTTTATAAAAGTTGTGAACAAACTGCTATGAATATTTATAGTACATTTGTAATAATAACATTTTAACCCTTGTGACTAGGCGAGGAAGGTAAGGTGTTGAGGGTGAATATAAATACAGTAAAACTAATGTTTATTGTAGTTGTAATTATGATATATGTGAAACACAACTTTTTGTACAGTCGCTGGTGGCACTGTAAAATTGCATATCTTAAATATTGCAAGGTAATAAAATTTTTTGAATAATTTGTTGCCTTATTCTTATAAGTGCTTTCACCTCAGTAAATTGCATTTTTGCCAATCGACCGATTTTGGTTGAGCGCCCCTGCTTTAAATAATTAACAAAAACTGAAAGAGTAAGTCAAACATTGAAAAATAATTATGATTAATCAAATAACAAAGTTAATAAATTTCATTTTCTTAATTAATCCAAGTCGGTTGGTGGGCCAAAATACAATTTACTGAACAAAAGTGGGCCGCCTATATAAAAATAAAGCAATAAATTGTTCAGCATGTTTTATTGTTGTGCAATATTTGCCACTGTACGTAAAATGTGCTTAGCATAAAATAAAACATAAATAAAACGACAATAAACATTAACTGTATTTATATCTTCATAATTATAATTTAATAAAACAAGTTAGCTTAATGAGCTAATTTATTTTAATAATTTAAATATTAGTATATATATATATATATAAACATATATAAAAAATAATATATTAATATATATATATATATATATATATATATATATATATATATATATATAAACAAATATATAGATATATATATATATATATATATACGCATTATAATTTTTTAATTTTGTTTTTGTTTTTTAAAGCTGTAACCCACTGTTAACCTTATAAATATCTTATAAATCTCACCCCAACGTCGTATTAATAATTATTATTCTGTTAATAGTAATATACGAATTTCAGTTTTCTGATAACTGTTTTAGAAAAACAGGAAACATGAAACAAGAAAGTTCAAAATTAAAATGTTGAGTTAAAAGTTTGATAGATAAAAAAAAAAAAGATAAAAGCAGTCAATTCAAAATTGAACGTTTGATATATGAAAAAAATTATTAAAGCAGTTACCACGAAATAGTTTATAGTATTAACCATATAGATATAACAAAACATACCGTTTTTCTCTATTAAACTGGGTCTTTTTGATAACCTTTTATACAAAAGTATTCGCCATTTCCAACCAAGCCTTAAAACTAAGGTAACAAATGGCAACCAAATAATGATTTCCAACAACACTCTAATAGCATTCAATTGAGTCTGACTTGCAGAAAATGGAACGTTTAGAACTAAACTAATTAAGGTAGCAATACACATTAAAATTAAGGCGAGCGTATCCCAAATGTTAAAACAACGTTCTCTGTAAGGCTGAAATGAGGCAAAAATTCCTAGAGATATAGCAGATACCGACGAAAAGACAACAAGCTTAATAATTTCGTTAGGAGCAAAAACAGAAATGAAAATCATTAGAGCTCTGAGGATGAAATAAAAAGTTGCAATCCCTCGCTCTTGTTTTGAGCTCTCTTTTATTTTTTTTTTTCTTGTTGGCTATTATCGTTCCCAATTAACTTTGATTTATCAAAGCAGCTCTTCAACGCATCAAAAACAGGAACAACGTATTTATGATATATTATTCCAATACGTGTAAAATTTGTTAAGATAAATTTTTTAGGATTAAAAAGTAAAAGTAATGTGAATACGAGCATAACAAATAAAAAACACAAAGCAAGTAGTCCGTAATATATATGAGGGTGTTGAAAGTACCTAGCAAACGCTGCTTTGTGTAAATAAAGCTGACCATCAATTTCAACAGATTGAAGAAGTTTAAAAGAAACTATAATAATCTGAGAAAACGTTACCACTATTACAAAGCTTATTGAACTCCCACGGGATCTTTTCCGCCTATTATCAGCTTCCTCTTCAGATAGATTTTTAGAGTTATTCCAACGAAAACATTTCCATATACAGTGAAAATGCAACGCAAATGCGGTAATAAGGAATATAGCAGTTGGCACGTAATTTAGTTCAATTTTAAGCTCAAGTTATCCAGTCCATTAAATAAACAAACGCCTGCGTTACCACCAGTTCCAGTTAAAGAGAAAAAACCAATTAAAAACAGTTTACCTCGGGTAAGCTGTACTTTTATAGGAATAACCAAATCAATCATTTGGTAACAATAAAAGAAAAAATTAAAATATCCAAAAAACTCATCCACGTTGACAAAGCTGAGAGCAATAACAAACACAATAGAAAATACTAATGTAGTTAATAATAGAAAAATGATTAGCCACCATTTTGTAGTACAGATTTTACAATCTTCGTTAAAAAAGCCACGCTATACCCTTCAGCACATTGACTGCAAAGTCTTCCTCGACGATTTTCAGAACATTGTTCTTTTACATCAAACTGGCATAAATATTCTTCGATACCACTATGGCATTTGCAATATGATTGCGGACAAACTACAGTTTCAAGCAAACTGGTTTTACTATTTACATAACCCCACTTGCCTCGTAATACATACACCGTTCCATTTTCTAAACAATGAACTACATCTCCCACCTCGGCATCCATGCAAACACATTTATTTTCCCTAAGGCGAAAGCCTGGTAAGCATAAACTTAAAGAAACATTATATGTTGGCGAAACAACTAGTTGATCGTTATTAGTAATCAATGTCACGGAAAACTTTGATAGCGTTTTCCCCAATAACTTTAGTTTGGAAAGTTTGTCTCTCACAATAAAATCGTAGTTTGGAGGATCTAAAGTTACAGATTTATTTTCGCTATTTATATCTATTTTTACGGAACCATAAACACTTTGACCGCGTTCATCTATTTGGTGGACATCTGTCGAAAAAGAGTAAAATGGTGAAACGCTCCATTGTTCTTTATTAAAGTTTAGTTTTATGGGACTTGTTACAATTTCTGGATCTGTTCTCACATTCTCGGGTTCAAAGGCCTAGATGAGAGCTGTTGAGTTCATGCGACTCTCGCCATCGGAGCGACAATATTGTAGTGTTGAAGCGTATATAGAGTTCTCTGAACTTGGTGGACATAGTTTTCACTAAAAGTTATATTAACAGGCCATTCAAAAGTATCCATATTATTATAGCGAATAAAACATGGAGAAGATTGTAATTCTGTATTTTGAAAGCCAACTCGAGGAGGACCAGCATGTTTAACAAATAATGCACCTCCTCTTCGCAATGCCGAATTTCGATCAAACAAAACGCTACAAGCTTTTTCTAGCTTAAAAATGCATGACGTTCCATACAAAGCAATTGCACCTCCTTCTGTTCCCGTATTATTTTCGAAATGCAGAATAGCTAGAGCTCCCAAATGTTAGAGATGCAGATTCCAACACAATAGCTGTTCCTTGATTGCATGTAAAACTATTGTTTCCATTAAGCACTAGAAAAGCTTCTTTGAAGTAAATACAACCTTGACCTCTGACTTTTTTCAATTCCAGATAAAGTCATTTGATTCTTATTAATTAAGAAATTGTTCATAACAACCCGATATGATACTCCTCTATCGAATATCTTTGTTTTAAAATTTCGTGTGTGAAGGCCAATTGCAAAACCTACAGTGCCATGGTTTTCATCGAAAATGCATTTTTCAAAAACGGTATTAATTGTCCAATTCTCATACTTGTTGTGTGTTGCACCTTTAATGGAGATTCCTCCTCCCCGTATGGCTGAGTTTTTTTTAATTGATACGTTTTATAGTTTAATATTATTTTCTTTCAACGATGTTATTTGCTTGGATTCCTCATAAACACGAATACCGCCACCGGCTAAAACGGCTTTATTTGCTTCAAATATGCAGCCATTGAATAATAGTGAGTTGTTTTCGGATTTCTCTCCTAAATATAAAAACATGCCTCCTCCCCAAAGAGCAGTGTTGTTAATAAATAAACAATCAACAATGTTTAAAAAGTTTCTATCTCCTTTTAACACAATTGAGAGACCAGCGCCTCTAGCATATATATTTTGTTGAACTTTGGTGGACATATCTTTTGTTTTAATCCACTGACCAAAAAATTGTTTGAAAAGTTACATTTTTTAATAAGGTATTTGGTATCTGTGTTAATAAATGAGTTTAAACTTGTGTAATTGGATAACTCCACATACACCCCACCACCCACTGAAATATTTTCTTTTGTTAAATAATTCACATTAGAATCAAAAAATGATTGGTAAATTTGCACGGAATTGCCAACATCAAAGAAAGCAAGAGCAACACCTTCATTTTCTTGGAATATAACATTATCTATAACAACATCTTTGCATTTAATAAAACAAATTGCCTGTGCCACTAAAGGATGATAAAACTTACCTTGTTTTTGTATTCAATCTTATTATGTTTTGCACCGCAATGTTGAAGTGTTACTCCCCGTACAGTAACATTACTTGAAGAAATAAATGTTAGTCCAGATGTATTAACGCATTTGAGCAAAGTGTTTTCAAAAGAAACAATTTCCATGGGAAACAATACCATTTACCCGAACCTCCGTAAAAAGTATATGCTCTCCTTTTAAAGTCTTTAAAGTTGAATAGCTCATGTTTTTAATATTTGAAAAAACGTAGTTTAAGCTTTTGCATTGTGTTTTTAATGTACCCATAGTGCAAGCAATGCCATCATTCCCATTGATGCTATCAATCTCAACTACAAGGTTGCATCTACATCCACCAATAAGTAATGTCAATAGTACATAATGAAGCGTTTTACCCTGAAGAAAAAAGTTTAAAGGTATACATAAAACTACATGCAACATTGTTTTTATCAATATTGAAATAAAGCTCTATATTTAGTTATTTACTAATGTTTAGTGCGTAGTTTACTATAATAAAGTAGTTAAATATAATAAAAAAATTGCAACATTAATTTTTGTATCAAACTTTTTTATATACAAAGCTTGAAATCCACCTTTCTATTAACAATAGTAAACCTAATTGTCGTTATTTTAAGTTTTTAAAAAAAAATGTCAGTTTATATAATGACACATTTATGAGAAAGCTAACAATCAGATACTAAGACAACAATGATTCTTCTTATAAAATAGCAACTAGAAACCCATGGATAATTTAAAATTGCTCAAAAAAAAAAAGAAATAATGCAAAAAATTAAAAAAATGTTTCTAGAGTAATTAGATATAAACGAAATGAAAGTTGAAACGCGCGCATCTAACTGGAGTTAAAGATAAAATAAATCAAGAACAATAGTTTTAAAGCTTTTGGATTATAAAACATGAAGTTAAAATCTTGAAAAAGTCTGTAACGTTTAAAGTAAAATTAAATATTTTGTTATGAGGGCTTGTTGTGAAAACTGATTCAAATAGAAAAATTTAGAGAATAAGGAAATTAATTATCTAGCGCAGAAGCATTTTTTACGATTAGATTAGATCATAAACTTTTTTAGCAATTCAATTTAGATTAGCATCAAAAATAATTTTTTGAGCAATAATGAAATTTCTATATCAGTTTCTTATTTCTAATCAATGTTTACTCACGTGATGACGCCATTTTGTTGTGATAGTCTCAAGTTTGTCTCTCTAACCTTATACTTTTAGTTTTCAAAATTGTTTTGATCGCGTTGTTATTTTGTCAACTAATTTATTAAATTTCCAAAGTTAAAATAACTTTTCCTAACGAAAGTTATTTATTAATAATTTGTTTTGATCGGGTTGTTATTTTGTCAATTAATTTATTAAATTTCCAAAGTTAAAATAACTTTTCCTAACGAAATTTATTTATGATTATTTTAAATAATGTGTTCAACCGGCAATCAATCTATCCTCAAGGAAGACTTTATTTTTAAAGAAGAGTTTAAAAAATTGGTTATCTGTAAACATTGTTCCCAGGAACTTGCATATCACCGAAGTCTAACAATGCTACAGCATTAATTGAACAATAAACACATGTACTTTGTAACTACTAGTAAACATCAAAGCAAGATCGCGAGTTCGTCGAAACAACTTACAATTTGCGGCAGTATTAAATCATAAAATGGCGAAAATGAACAAAATTCTACAGATCCAGGTTTGACGGATGTCATTCTAACAGCAACTTCCGATGCACAGTGTACAGTCTTCCTTGTCAAAACACAATTGTATTAAAAAATGCAAACACTCTATGAAGATGAGAGGAAAAACACAATAGACCTCGTAAACATGGCTACTAGTTTAGCAATTACCTATGATCATTGGTCTTCAATGGGTAAAGTCAGTTACTTTGGTTTAACATGCCATTTAATGGATAACAACTGGATGTTGAACTTATTTGCCTTAGGTGTTCAACAAACATTGGAACGTCACACCAGTGACAATGTTTCAACCCTTATCAGAAATATTGCCGATGAACGGGGATTATTCTAAAAAATATTTTCTATTGGTACTCATAACGGAAGAAACAATGTAAAGGCTGCATCAATTTCCACTTCAAATACCACATGTGATGCAGAGAAAAACTTTCAAAAAAAAAGAAAAATTTTCAAAAATTATGGTTAAAAAAATTAGACTTTCTAATTTCAAAGGAAAATGCTAAATTAAAATTCAATTACTTGGCAAACTAAAAGTTGTTGACAACACAGAAGCACTGCAACGAGTTAAAAAACAAAGTGAGCACAAATTTATGCAGCCGTTGCGCAGTGGTTACCGCGCTTGCCTCATAAGCTGGAGATCCGTGGTTTAACACTACTAAGGGCAAGTTTTATAACAACAGTAAGGAAGGAGGCGTGAACTTTTAATATGACCGTAATGACTTTCTAGGGCACCTATAATAAATTTACTCAATGTTTAAATCGAACTAGTGAACGATATATGTAAAAAATTTCAAGTCAAAACCTTGACTTTGTCAAGCTTACATACAAAAAGCAGTATGTAAGAAGCACCTAGTTTTATTAAACGAAAAAAGGACACCCAGGCGATATTTCAAACCAACCTACAAAACTTCTTAACAACTCAACATCATCACAGATTTTTTTTATAAATAATCTTATGCATTTTAGTTGTTTTAATTCGTTGTTCTTTAAATTGCTAATATCGTATTTTTCTGAGAGTGTGTTCATTTTTTTTTGTTAACTAAGATTAATTTTAAACATTCGTTAATTTCTATATAACAAAACGGCAGGGTAGAAAAAGCTCGTTTCTTTTTAAAAATAGCTTTAGTTAAAAACTTTTTAAAGATTGTTTTAGTTAAGAAACTTAAGAAAAAAAAAATTATCTGAAGTTTTTAAATTTTAAATACATCTAAAGTATCCTTGAAAATAAAAGAAAAAAATTTTTAAATCATTTCCGATAAAAAAAATTGGTTAACACTCCAAACTATTATGTAAAATCATTTTGTCTCAGTTATTCACTTAACTCGATTATATTCTCTCAGTACTTATCCCGTCCAATCATCTGCTTTTGCTACATAAGGAGTAAACAACTAACAGGGATAGAGACAGAGATAGATAAATAACTTTTTATAAACAAAACATAACATAACTTAACTGACAGGGATTAAGAGAGAGATAGATAAATAACTTTGAAGGAACATAACTGCAAACAATAATAAAAACTTGTTTTTATTATTGCGCGAAGTTTTTAATAATAATGTTATCCAGTGGGCATGCGTTGTCCGTAAGACGTCTCCTGGACGTCCAGACATCCGTAAAACGTCCGACGGATGTCTAACGTACGGCGCATGCCCACTGGGATGTTTGAAAAAGTGAAATAACAATAAAGATTAAAAAAGGATCTCTGCCCAATCTACAGCTGTATGCATCTAAGAAATGTAAATTGAAAATTTTTTTTTTTAAAAGTACTTTATTTTATTCCGAACAGTTAGTAAGTACTTACACTACCTAGTCTGCACAACTTGGAAAAAATGCACTCTTGCTTTCTGCTGCATCTTTAAAACTTTCAAAAACAAATTCAATAAAACGTGCCAACATTGATATTTATTTCGTTAAGTCCGAACTATTACTATTTACCAAAAATATCAGTTAAAAATCTATTAGGTTTCACCGTTACGGAATTCACATATTATATTTTATCAAGTTTATATAAGAAATGTTAAACCACTGATAAATTTGACTTTATAACCTCAAAAAAAACACATGCTAAACTATTGTAAAACTGCCCGTATTATATACGTGTTTTTGGTTTACTTATGTTTCGTGACAAACAAGTGTCTATACAGATTTTTAATCCTATTTAATATCTAGATTTGCAGGTTGGGTTAACATATATCTGTTAATATCTTCACAAGATGTAAATAAAAAAATAAGAATATTTAAATTATAAACTTGTTAATTTTATTTACTTTCTTTTTGCCTTAAAAATGCTAGAAATGATTTTAAGATTTCGCGCTGGTGCCCTAAGATACAATAAAATTCTATCCATTTTGAAAAACTGGATTGTAAATTTATGTTAGTTTTTATTTTATTTATGTTTATTTATGTTTATTTATGTTAGTATCTTTTTTTTTAGTTATGTTAGTTTAAATTTTATGTTAGTTTTAGTTAGTTTTATGTTAGTTTATGTCAAACGGCAACTTTAAAATCAATTTTAAATCGCAGTTACAAAGAAAATTATTTGAAACAAAAAACAAGAAAACAACAAAACAGCAAACAACTAGTAAAAGTGCGGAATGAGGAAGAAATGTCATTTTAATATTTAAAACAATTTTTTGAAGAAAATAAAATGTTTACTTGTAGTATAAAGTAAATTATTTATGTTAAAAAATGATTTTATAAATACTAAATAGCTAGAATAAAATCCAAAATTTGTGTGAGTTTAAAAAAAAATGGTTAAAAAAAAGGGATCAAAATTTTAAATATAGAAAAAAAATATTTTTTTATCAAGTAGTATAAATTTTAAGTAATATTATACAATATTAAATATAACAACATTATTGAAATAGTACAACATACAAAAAAAAGCTTTCGTAAATATGATGATAATAATATATTCAATATAGAATTTACTCAACGAAAGAAAAAATGTTATTAGCTAAAATAATTTTGTCCACTTATTATAAACTATAGTTTTTACAAATTATAAATACGAATATTGGTTATTAACTAGAAAAATACCTAATAAACACTTGTAACAACTTTGATGGGTTATGCAAACTAGCTATAGCTTTTTCTGTTTAATTGATGAAGCAGATATATACTAAGAAAGATTAGCAACGCTGAAAAACAAATAATTGTTTTAAAGTAAATAGCTATGTTATGACTATGATTTTTAAAAGTTGATTGAGAAAAAAAAAGGGTTAATTTACATTAAAGCGTTATCACAGTTAAACAAATAATATGCTTCTAAAATTAATTTTACATTCACTAGTGATAATGCCTTCTAAAGTTATGTCTCTTCCAGAATATCTTAAGGCACATAATCCTTTCGGTTTTGTTTGTGTTAAAAGTAACTTTAGTTCATGAAACTATTATGTTTTGTTGTGTAAAATTTTTAAAACTCGTGACTTAAATTTATAAAATGTAAGTGACACTCCTTTAAACTGAATAAGTAAAGAATAAAAATAACATACTTAGTAATTTGGTAAGATTGTTGATAAAAAAAAATACTCAAAGTAATTAGGCGTGCTGACCATGACTTACAAAAGTACGTTTTTATTTGTTTTATTTACTTAAAAAAATTTATTTTCAGTTAATAAAGCAAAATTCTTTTATTAACTGAAACAAACTTTTTCAATAAACTGAAATAAAACATTTTTTTAATACTTACAATTATACAATATCAAAAATTTTCATACCCAAGCAACGAGTTAGCGGTGACTGGATTTGAACTCGTCATGCACAACAGATCGGTATATTTTTTTAGTCAATATTAGAGTGCTCCCAAAAGTCTTTTTGGTCTGATCTGTTATATGAAGAAAGAACTTTTGACTAAGATTTTCCTTGCCAATATTGCTTAATGGGCTCTGAGCCCGTGCCTAACCTCGGACCCCTTGGTCTTGAGCAAGATCTCTAACTACTACGCCGCGACTGCACCATCACTTCGGTTTGTGAACCAACAAGTTCTTTTAATAATTCGTTTGACGCTCTAAGTAACTGAGCTACTTAGCCATTAAGTTCCAACCATAATAATAAAGCATATCAACGTTACTGTCACTTAGGCATATCACAAAACGTATTTTATAGTATTCTCAACCCGTCGTAGTAGACTGTCGATAGTATCATTAATGTAAAATCATTCACGCTACAAATTCGTTTTTCTGTCGTACTCGTTATGTACCTGTACTTAACAATGTAAACCGCAAAAAAAGAAAAGAACTTTTTTTTCACTTTAACAAAAAAATCACATGTCACACAAGACTTTCTTGATTGAACTACAATAAAATTTAACAAAGAATATAACGCACTAAATGCCGTTGCTCATACATTGGTAATCGGAACCAATGCCCAATAAGATATACTAAATGTTTTAATGTAGATTGACAAAACTTAGGTTTAAATTGGCCTTAAAAATCGAATTTAAGTTTCGATTAAAATTAGAAAGTTTGCATGAAATTTAAGGACAATAATGTTTTGGCACTGAGAATACTAAGGATTGCATTATGTCCGTCCAAATATCTGTCTTACCTCTGAATTTTTTCCTATTTGTGTGTCCATTAAAGTTTCAATTTACTGTATACTGGTTTAAAAATACTCATTAGATAGGAAAATACTCATTAGATTGAGAAAACATTGAAATTCTTGTTACATTGAGAAAACATTGATATTCATTAAATTGAGAAAAATATGAAATACTCATTAAATTGAGAAAACATTGAAATACTCATTAAATTGAGAAAACATTGAAATACTCATTAGATTCGTGGAATGTAACAAAACAGAGAAACATTTGCAAGCAAACTCTAGGAGAAAACATTTAAAAATGATTTCTATTCTTCCTTTCAAACTTTAAACAACTTTTTAGTTTAAAATTTTTTAAAAAGTTATACAGTAGGTGGTTAAATGAAAATAATAAAAAATAAAAATAAAAGCTATAAACACTTCTAAGAATTTCTCAAAAATGGAAAAAAACAAGAAAGCAGTTTTATATTAAAATTATAACTGAATGTAAATTTAAATAAAAAAATATGGAATTCAATTAATAAAGCAATGGGTCTTAATAAAGTCGTAAAGTTGTTACTTCTTCTCAATCAGGTACACACGGAATATTTATAAGCATTTTAAAAGAATTTGACACAGTAGATTAAATTATACTTAAAACAAGATAAACTGTAATCGTTTTCAAACAATCAAGTTTTTTTTTGGGCTAAAAGCTTTATTAATGACTGAAATCATATGCAGTCAATACGGATTCTGATACACGATTTTGCGTTAAGTTTTAATCGTCAGCTCTGTACTACTTTTAATTTATAAAAATGGCTACTCTAATATATCTGCAAAATTAAACTAAACTCTGTATGCTGATTATACTAATTTGTTTATGCTTAATAGTTATGTTATTCAGCTAAACGGAGATATATGAATATTGTGCTGATAAAAGTAAATAAATAGCTCACATCTAACAAGCTCTCAATAAATACAAGAAGAATGCCTGCTGTTTAAACTACCAGCTAAATTCATATTGGATAAACAAATTCAAAAAGAGATATATTAAAAGTACCTATATGTTTTTTGTAGATAAAAATTTATTTTTTCTTCCTTCTAATAAAATACATCGATTAAAAAGTAAACAAAACAATTGACACGATGTACAGAGTTAGTCTACTCATAAGTTTCCAAAGTCAAAAACTAATCTATTTTAGCCTAGTATAAAGCTACAGTTATTAATGTTAACATTGCGTTGAATAGTATTCAACTTTCTGACAAAAATGATTTAGGCATGTAAAGCTAATAATGGGTAGAATGTAAGTGATGAGTGTAAATGAGACGAACAGATTCCATCGCAAAATCCTCACTTATTGATAATTTTAAAATATACACACCCAAATACTTTGAAACAAAACTTAAGCTACAGCTATTTTTTTAAAGCTAATGGAAGGCTTACATCACATTACCTCTTATCTTAATTAATAATAAAGAATACAGTTTAAAATTTCATTTAAAAACCTTTATTATGGTAAAGACAGTAAACTCGTTTTTTTTTTCATGTAAAAGAATAAATTTTAAATTCAAACGAAAGATTTGAAATTCGATATAGAAACTTTTTTATTAAATTCAATTTTTTTTACATATTTATAAGAATTTATTCTGTTTACTGTTTTTAACTATACATTTATAACGGAAATTTTTATTTTAACGGACTTTTATGAAACTTTCAGAAAACATGTTTTTTACTTTACACCTGCTAAAGCCCACAAAGGTGCTCTTTGAAAAGATTGTTGTATCTCTGGTCATCCAAATATACTTTGAGCCCCTGTTTGCTATATAAATCGTTTCTTTTGCTATTTGAAAACTTTTCTTTGTAATTGAAAACGTTCCTTTGTATCTTCTCATTTTTTTTAAATTGTAGGAAGAGCAAAATAAAATTAAAAAGATGCTACTGTGCAAGATTTTATACTGATATTTATTTAGAGAAATGCTTTCACAGAAACCTAGAAAGTTCACGAACCAATTGATTTGGAAGCGAGGTCTCAAAGGTATTTAAATTCAGCTAAACTAAACTTCAATAAAAAAAGAAAATTTTTAAAGACGTCATTTTAATGAGCTTTTTACACTAGGCTATTACCTACAAATAGCATCCGTATTTTAACTTAGAAACAACTCAAAGTGTATTTCTAATGTGAAAAAAGTAATTAAGTAAAGTAAATTTTAGATGCAAGAAGTTAAGAGTTATGCAAAAAAGTTTTTGAAATCGTATGGAAACATTAGAAAGAGCTGTTTATGGAAGAGGGGAATTTAGAACAGTTTTGTCTGATCTTTAATTTTTAAATTAAGTTTTTTTTTGCAAAATCATATATTGTGTGGATATTTTTCAATCCGATCATTGATTTTATCTGAAACTTGAAATATGTAAGAAGCATCTAGTTTTATGCAACATGTAAGAAGCATCTAGTTTTATTAAACGATAAAAGGACACCAGCGATATGTCAAATCAACCTACAAAACTTCTTAACTACTCAACATCATCAAAGATTTTTTTTTATAAAGAATCCCCGTATGCATTTTAGTTGTTTAATTCGTTGTTCTTTAAAGTTCTAATTTGATCGTATTTTTTGTATGCGTGTTTTTTTTTTGTTTGGTCAATTAAGATCAATTTTAAGTGTCATTAAGATCAAGTATTCATCGATTTCTATTTATCTAAACGGCAGGGTAGAAAAAGCTCGTTTCTTTTTAAAAATAGCTTTAGTTAAAAACTTTTTAAAGATTGTTTTAGTTAAGAAACTTAAGAAAAAAAAAATTATCTGAAGTTTTTAAATTTTGAAGAACACTCAAGTACTCCTTAAAATAAAGAAAAAAAGTTTAAATCATTCCCGATAAAAAAAATTGGTTATCACTCCAAACTATTATGTAGAATCATTTTGTCTCAGTTATTCACTTAACTCGATTATATTCTCTCAGACTCATTCCTGTCACTTATTTGCTTTTGTTAATGTAAGGATTAAACAACTGACAGGGATGGAGACAGAGATAGATAAATAACTTTCTATAAACATAACATAACATAGCATTGCTGACAGGGATTAAGAGAGAGATAGATAAATAACTTTGAAGGAACATAACGGCAAACAATAATAAAAACTTGTTTAATTATACACTGATGCGATATATTACTTAACTTTATGCGAAGTTGTTAAAAAAATTAATGTTATATAACGTTATATAATGTTTTTGTTATTTCACCTTTTCAAACAATATGTTTGAAAAAGTGAAATAACAATAAAGATTAAAATAGGAATTTTGACATATTCTACAGCTAAATGCATCTAAGAAATATAAATTAAAAACTTTTTTCTAAAGTACTTAATATTTTTCGGAACAATTAGCACTGACAATTTACACTCCCACCCGGCCTGCACAACTCAGAAAAAGTACGCTTGCTTTCTGTTGCGTCTTTAAAACCTAATTTAAATTGAATAAAACGAGCCAAAATTGACTTCTATTTCGTTAAATTAACTATTAGTATTTACCAAAAGTATCTTAAAATCTGTTAGGTTTCACCGATACAAAATCCACGTATTATATTTTAACAAATTTGTGTGAGGAATATGAAACTACTGATAAATTTGACTTTGAAACCTCATTAAAACACGTGATAAACTAAAGTAAAGTTGCCCGTAACATACACGTGCTTTTGGTTTACGCCTTGATTGGGACAAAAACGTGCCTATACAGATTTTTATTCTGAAAAAGAAAGTAGATGTGCAGGTTGGGTAAACATATACTTGTTTATATCTTTACATATTGTAATTAAAAACTAAATAATGTTTAATTAATAAACTAATTATTTTTATTTGTTATCTTCTTGCCTAAAAAATGCTAGAAATGTTTTTAGAATGGGTCGACGCCCTAACATACAATTAAATTATATCAATTTTGAAAAACTGAATTGTAAGTTTATGTAAGTTTATGTCAAACGTCAACTATAGAATAAATTTTAAATTGCAGCTACAAAGAAAATTTGTTTGGATCGATTTTTTGTTTCACATGGTTTTTTCTTGTTAAACCCCGCGTGGGATATCGATCGAAATAAGCACATATTTTATAGATCTTAAATAGATTTTGTTTGGGTTTATCCCTAATATTTTATGTAGAAATTCTCACTTAGAAAGTTGGAAGCAAATCCTTCATGGATTATATACGGCAAGTTACATGGAAAATAGGCGTTTGTTTTTAACGCATGTAATGTTTGTTGGGTTATTATTTTGCAGGGAATAAAGTTTTGTAGGTGAAAAAGACCACATATTTTAAATATCTTAAATGCCATATATATTTAATTCAATTTGTTATAAAATTAGTTGATACCAGATCTTCCACATATTTGCGTTTTCCACCTATTGCCCATTTGAGATTTACCATTACTATTTACAACGAAGCTCCTTCAACAAAGAAAAACAAAGAAAATAATAAAAAATAAACCTGCACGCCGTTTTTTATATTTTAAGTTTACTAAGTAAACCGCCTTGACTCGTTCAATTCCAGAGTTTTCGTATTCTTTTGATGTTCTCAGAGATTTTCTCTAAATAGACAAAATAAATGTTGATAAATACAGTTCTGCATATAAATCTTAATCAACCTCAACTAAAAATAGTTTTTTTAATCCTAATTTTTTACTTATAATAGATCAAAATAAGTTGAATCTAATCTTGTTGACGTCAATTTGATTTTTTTTTTTATGTTTTATACTAAAACATAAAAAAAAATCTAAAAGAACCTATTAACCTAACCTAAAAAGATTTGAAACTGTTCAATCGCTTTCTAATAGAAAACACCCTGGTCGTCCGACATCCTGGACTAGAGAAAAGAAAGCCGAATTAACGAGACTTGTCAACAATCGAAAAGGGGCTAGTCAGAGAAAAATAGGTATTAAATTCGGTTTAAATCAATCGACAATTGGTCGTCAGATAAAAAAAATGAATATTAAATATAGAAAACGTGAAAAGACTTCAAAATACACTATAGAACAACAAATAAAAGCAAAGAAAAGAAGCAGAAAAATAGTTAACCAACTCTATAACACAAAATTGCATCTAGTCATCGATGACGAAAAATACTTTTGTTTTGCAGGGGACAACGCGCCTGGAAATTCTGGATACTACACAAACAACAAAAAGACATGCCCAGAAAGTTTTCGTTTTATAGGAAAAGAGAAATTTCCAAAAAAATTATTAATGTTGATAGCCATATCTGACCGTGGTATGTCCGAGCAATTGTTTCGCACTTCCAAGGCTGTAGCAATCAATTCATCAATCTATATTAATGAATATTTAAGAAAACGACTTCTTCCATTCATTCACGAGTATCATGGAGACTTTAATTATTTATTTTGGCCAGATTTAGCAAGTTCTCATTATTCTAAAGATTCTCTAAATTGAATGGACCAATATTTCTACTACGTTGATAAAGAATCCAATCCCTGAAATGTGCCTCAAGCACGACTAATTGAAAATTTTTGGGGACAATTGGCAAAGAAGGTTTACGAGGGAGATTGGCAAGCTTCAACAGAGCAAGTTTTGATTGATCGCATTAAACTAAAACTACAAGAAATTGATTTAAACTTTTTACAGTCGCATATGAAAGGCGTCAGAGCAAAATTGAGATTAATTGCAGATGGTGGAGTTTTTTCATATAAAAAAGAATATATTTTTATTAAAAGATAAATGCTTTATTTAAAAAAAGTAAAATAGTACTTTGTTTTTTATTTATAAATAAGCTATTGACGTTTTTATTTTGTCCGATAACTTCCGCATCACCATTTAATAGCCAAAACCTTATTTGAGAAGTCTCTTGTGAAAATTATTATATATTATTTGACAAAATAATTAAGTACTAAATGTTGTCAATGTGACGTTATAAAAGTACAACCAACATCACGTTGTTAAAGTATAATACTTAACTTTAATCATTCTTTTTTTTATTTTATTTATTATTATTATATTAGTATTGTTAGAACTTTAACATTTTTAAGAAATTAAATGGCTAGTTTGCATTTACTCGTGTGCACAGGTTTAGATACAGGAAAGACGCTATAATAACTTTTATAATGACTAGTTTGATGAGTTTATACATATAAAATCCTGAAATTTCTCCGTTAACTCCTCGAACGACACAAGGTTCCAACTTTAATTCTTTTTTTTTTCCTATTATTGATCTTAATGGTAACCTTACGCCTAGTGTGGTCCTATTTGCTAACAAAATAACTGACAACTTCATCTGTTTGCAACACAACTCCAGTCTTTATAAAAATTCATCACCTTTTGATTGCTTAGAACAGGCAGCTAATCTTGTTTTAGTAATTTGAAGCTTGAACTGGCTGCCGAATTTAATTCAAACGAAAACTGTAGGGAAGAAGCAGGCAGTTTTTGGACAGGGATAGTTAAGGACATTGCGAATAATATAAAAAATACTAACTCTTCAACAAAGTTAAATATATTCGTCGACTGAACATACTTTCACACCTAAGCGTCATAGGATTTCTTTTACAAAGGCAGTCAGGTAGCTTTTCTTCAAACGTTTTGTGGTTTTTGATATTTTTTCTAATTTTTTTAATTCTTAAGTGTAAGGATTTACAAAGAAATTTACTCCACCCAAGGAATTATTTTTTGCATTTTCTGTGAAAGGTATATGTTCAACGAAGTAAATAAAAAAATTCAACGATAAAACATAAATTCATCACAAGAAAATTGAGGAATATTTCCTGAGATCAGGGATGAGGCAGCATTGGACAATTTTCACGGGGCACATTTAAATAAAACTATACCAAGTTTAAAAATGGTGCGCAATTATAATCAAAAAATGTGAAAGATTTATAAAAAAGGAAAATTTAAAAACTGCAGTTAAACATGGTTTTGATAAAACAATAAAGTTAAGAGAGCTGTAGGTGTATTTTGATTCTGTAAAAGTACGTTAGCTTACAGAATAAAAATGCTCAGAAATATTAGAAAATTAAAAAGTGATTACTTTTAAAACAAACATTCCGTGAACCAAATATTTACTTCTGCAGAAGAAGCTATGCTAGAAAATTATATGTTGAAAACATCAAAAATAAATTATGGTTTAATTTATTACCAAGCTAGAATTTTAATATCTACTTATCAATTAATTAAATAATTAATTATCGCCAACATTAATAATAGCGAACATATTTACAACCTGCCCTCTGGGCAGCTTGCAACTATGTGTGCTATTATTAATGCAGTCGGAAACACTATACCGCCAGTTTTTATTTATCCTAGAGCAAGATTTCTAGAGCGTATGCTAACCGGAGGACCTAATGGTTGTGTTGGATTTGCTAACAACTCTAGTAGTGGATGGATGACAGGAGAACTTTTTATACAAGTGCTCAAACATTTAAAGCTCCATTTAAAGTGCAATATAGAAACCAAGATTTTGTTATTACTAGATAACCACGAAAGCCATTGTAATATTAATGCAATCAACTTTTGCAGAGACAATGGAATTGTTTTACTTACCTTCCCACCACATTGTACACGTAGACTTCAACCTCTTGATGTTTCAGTATTGGGTTCTTTTAAACAAAAACTTTCTGTATCTCAAAATGACTGGTTGTTAAATCACCTAGGAAGAACTATAACAGTTCATGATTTAGCCAGTATAGTAACCCCTGCATATATTATAGCTCATTTACACCAAATAATATTACTGCAGGCTTCAAAAAATGTGGTATTTTTCCTTTTTCAAGAAATGCATTCACAAATTAGGATTTTGACTGTTCAGAGGTAACAAACCAAACTCTTAATTACATCTTTTATCAATCTAGTAATAATGACAATAATAAAAAAAGCTACATAGATTTTAAAATTTTAAATGTTAGTGATCATTCTATAGTAAAAACTTTTAATGCTACTGTGCCAAATAATGAGTCACTAAATGCATATAAAAACTCAACTGATGAGCCGTCACAGCCATTTGCAACAGTTTTATCTCCTGAAATGATTAGACAATACCCAAAAGCACCTCCAAGAAAGAAAACATCAAGAGGCAGAAAATAAGGAAGATCAAGAGTTTTAACAGACACACCAGAAAGACCACCAAAAACAGAATCTATAACTTACACAAAACAGAAAATATTTAACAAGCACATCAACCCCCCCAAAAAAATAATTAATGCAACAGTCTCTTGCTCTACCTGAATGCACAATAAATATAATTCTTGTTTGCAAAATAAAGCAAGTTTAGACTTTAAAGACAAGCTTGTTGCATACACAGAAAAATTGAAAATAGAAGCATTAAATCATGGAGATTTTTGTTTAGTCCAATGTGCTTCAACAGTTAACAATGCAACGTTAGCTTTTCATTTGCAGAATTGAAGAAATAAAAGGAAACATTTTGGTTGTTAATTTGTTGAGTAAAAAAGTAGGAATTATTATATTTTACTTTCCTGATATACAAAATAAGTGGTCGGTGCCAATTGCAGAAATCTTAGCTAAAGTTCCTATGCCAAACAATGCAGGAAGCATTTCAATAGGTTCTGGTATAAATTCAAGTTTGATTTTTCTACATTTTAAACTTGGTTAAATGTTATGATTTCTCTCAATTCAAATAAAAAGAAAAGTTTTATGTTTATCTTCATCCATTTTATATTCAAACTTTTTGGTTTTTTTTATTATCTTTTTGTTAATAAGAGTGATATGTGATTGATAGCATTTTCGTTTTCGTTTATTTGAATATACAAAAAAACTCATTAATGGTTTGAGATCTTTATAAGAATAATTATGTTACTCCTAATAATTCTGTTGATTCTGTTGTTGTTAATAATCACTGCTAAACGAAAAAATTAGGTTTTAAGAAACATTTCTTGTCTTTTTATTATATTTCCTATATTGCCCCAACATTGTCCTAAACTTCCCCCTCTTGTGGGGTAGTTTTGGACTACTGGTAGCTTCGATTTAAGGAAAAAAACAACCATAATTTATTTGAACTAGCTCGACTTTTTTTTGAAGAACGAATACCTAAATTACCTTTTTCAGCAAAAAATTAAATTTTTTGTCAAACAGTACCAAATCTGTAATAACTTTTGAAAAAAGTGTCCTAATGTGCCCCTCTCTCCCCTATATTAAAACAGTTTATATCATGAAATATCTAGTAAAATTACTTTATACGTAGTATGCCCAAAAAACACCTTGAAATTTACTTTTTTTAAAAACATAAAAAAATGTAATAGCATTTTTTATGAATCTATTGTTAGAAAGATAATTTGTTATTTTTTCCAAGAAATAAAAACTTTGGTTTGAATTTATTTATTAAAAGTACAATTAAGTTTTACTCGATTTGGACCTCTTCATATAGTGTTTGCATCTCCGACACAGAACCTTAAGGATCCAAATTAAATTAAGGTTTTTTTTATCAAAGTAAATATAAACTAATCTTATTATTTCTCCAGGAAAAGAAATAAAATACCTTTCTAACAAAATATAAAAGACGAACATAAATTTTTATTTAACTTAGAAATTAACCCATTTGAAACCAATATATCTTTATAATTCAGTATTTATACCAAAGTATCTATTCAGTATTTTTTTTCAAAGATATATGTTTCACAAAAAAGAAAGCCTAAAGCCAAGTCCTACCGAGCCTCCACTCTCCACATTGACGTGTCGAGAATTTTTCTATCTGAAAGAAGAAGTGGGAGGGTAAGAGGGAAAGAAGAAATTTATTTTGTTCCACAAAGTGAATAAATTAAAAAACATTCTTATCAAATTGCCTAATCTAATAATTAATAAATCTAACATTAAAAAAGAAAACTCAGTAAACTTTCTAGGCGTAATCTTAGATAAACATATACGTTGGAGTTTACATATAAAAAGTAATAAAAATAAATATCAAAAAATTTAGCAATGATATATAGCACTAAACTATTTTTAAATATTGGTTCTTTAAAAAGTTTATATTTCTCTTTTATTCATTGTTATATAATTTAATGCAATATTGCACAGGCAAGTACAAATCATTCAAAATTAAAAAAACTGTACTGTAAGCAAAAAAAACGCGTGGAGAATAATTTTTGGAGCTGATAGAACTGTACCTTGTGAGCCTCTTCTACGCATGCTTGGAGCATTAAGTATATATAAAATTAACTTACACCAAGTTTTAATGTTCATGTATAAAACAAATATAGAATTATCTCCTAAAATATTTAAATCCTAATTTGACAAAATACCCAGTGGGCACAGTACGTTTTTTACACGTTTTTTGGACGTTTTTATTAGGTTTAAAACTAATAAAAACGTCCAAATAACGTTTTAAAAACGTACCGTGCCACTGGGTAGTTCACAAATATCCAACCAAATTTTCAAATAAAATTTTGTTGTTCCAAAATATAATTCAAAACTAACTTCATATTCAGTTCTTTATGGTGGACCTTACTTGTGGAAAATGTTTCTTAAAATTGTAAATACACATAAAACTAGTATAGAGCAGTTTAAAAATGAATCAAAACAGACGTTCTTACTTATGGATTTTTATATATCCATTTTAAATATTTTTTTAATTAAAACTTAAATACAAAAAAATTAGTACAAAAGTTATGTCACTGAGTGTACTAACATTTTTTTTTTATTACCTTAACTATGGTAATACTCTATGGCGTTTGCTAATTTATTTACGTTATTTCTATAAAGTATACTAATTTATTTATGTTTTTTCTATGGTGTATATTATTTACTTTTTATTTTTAAATCTTAGTTTAAATTTTTAAGTTTCAAGCAAATGATAATATCTTATTTATTTTTTCTTATTCACTTGATCTTACTTGTTCTTTAAATTTCGATTCTTTAAATTTTTATTTAAAAGACAACAAATTGTTATCTGTTTTACTTATATATTTTTTTAGTAAATAGTTTGTTAACTATAAATATTTAAATATTACGGTTTTTGTAAATATGTGAGAATGGGGCTTGGTGATAAGGCTAAATAAGTCTTTTTCTTGCCCCGCCAATTTTATTTTTATTTACATGCTTCGAAACTGTATATATTATTAAACGGCAAAAAAAAAAAAAAAAAAAAAAAAAAAGAAAGTCGGTAATAAAAAAATATCAACGGAAATGATGCGAGATGGAGACTGTGTGAAATTGTTCCTAACATAGCTAGTTAAATTTTGAACCGCACCCATTTGACCTAGGCCAGCAATACTCTCAACATTAGTCCAACGATATCCAATTTAAAAATCTTCAGCTTAACTAATCCTGTCTTTATATTTCTCTACTGTTTTCCTTATGAATACTGAAATCTTATAACAAATTAATTAATTTATTTATCTTCTTTAAATGGAGAAGATTCAATACGAAAATTACGATTACGATCATTGGAGAGGCTTCCGGATAAGCGGTCGTTTTTTATAACAAAAAGATAAAAATTTTGAAGATAGAAATTGAAAAAAATATAGGTAAAAGATATAAAAAAATTAGAGAAAGTAAAGAAAAGTAATAAAAACGAAAAATTAAAAATAATCAAAGTAGGCGTTTACTTAATATATTAATAGTATGTATTAATATTTGATAAATAACCTTGAAGTTTATTTTCAGCGTAGATGGAACTGATTGATCACTTTTCGGTTGTTTGTTATTTTACATGATTTATGAACAGTACTATCATCAGAAAATAGTGTCAAAATATTTTATAAAAAATTTCTAATTCTAAAAAGAAAAAAACGCTGCATTAGCGTCGTTTTTAAAATTGTGAAAAACACATCATCGGTCTCTAACGTTTGCTAAAAATATATTGGCCGTTATCTAAATTCTTACCCTTGGGATCACCTGGCCCTGTTTGATGGCGTTAAACTTCTAAAGCTTCATTTACTTTTCTTTATTTATTGTTTGTGACTCAAAGCCATAAGTTATGTTTGTTACCAGCTTTTCAACTCCAGAAAAAGATTTTTCTGATAATAGGAAGTATTAGAAATATAAATAAAAAAATATTCATATTGAATTTCAGTATTTTTATCTTTTGGTATTGTTTCAATTCGGTTTTATCAAATATATTACACCCTGTCAGTACAGTTTTGTAAAACGTAAATATCTTGCAATACCAGTATAAAAAAACTGCCGTTCTGACATATAGTTTAGTACAGTTTAGGTAAAACTCCAGTATTGTGGAAATTTTTGGTATAGTTGCAAGACGCAACTGAACCAAATTATTCAAGTTTCGAAAGTGTAACTTTTATGTATCTTTACCGTTAATTTAGACTTATTTGTAATAAATTTTCAGTAATGTGGTTTTCAATTATCTCTAATGATGATTATGTTAAACAAATTTTTAACCTTAATGAATAAAAATGTATATCATTTTTTTCATTATAAAAACAATTTCTTTGCAATTTACTTTTTGAAAATTTACTTTTTAAATGCACAATTATGAACTTATATAGGGGAGAATGGGTAAAAGTGGAACACGTAAATTTTGTTTTAGGGTAATAGCAATATCTTTTTTATTTGATGTATGAACTGAACCAAACAAGTCTTCACGAATAGACGTTCTTTTTAGGCACCAATTCAATCCCCTTAGGTTTCCAGCCAATTATAACTAACCCAAGTAGCAGCGCTCGTATGGGCCTGTGCCGGTTACGCCAGTTCTGGCGATCCAATCACGGGACATTAAAACTCCATGAAAGGCACGCCGGAGCCGATACGAACCATTGTTGTACCGAATATGATTCACCAGAGCTGGTTTGCCAGTTAGTAACTGTTATGTGGTCCTTTTGCGACATCCCAGTACTGGAGAGCCAATAACGGGACACAGATGGCACGCTAGAGCCAAAAAGCAACAACTGAACGATCGCCATGTCCTTATTAGGAACTTAACTTGCTTAACTTAGCAACTTAAGTTGCTATGATCATGTCGACAAGATGTAATGTCAGTTCAGTTAAGGGAAATTAATAGGGATAAATACTTGTTACATAAAAAGTGGTTCGATTAATATTTTGCGTAATAATAAATCAATTTTCTCCACATTGTTTACTTAAATTTTGTTAAGTTATGTTTGTATTGTCTTTAAATTGTACATCTTCATAATTATTCAATTTATACGTTCATTTTAAATAAATGAATAAAAACAAACAAAGATATACATCAACGCATATACATACATAAACTATGTATATATATATATATATATATAATATATATATATATATATATATAATATATATATATATATATATATATATATATATATATATATATATATATATACATATATTTTTTTGTATATATATAAATATATATATATATATATATATATATATATATATATGTATATATATATATATATATATATGTATATATATATATATATATGTATATATATATATATATGTATATGTATATATATATATATATATATATATATATATATGCATGTTATGTATTTATGTATGTATGTGTGTATGTAATGTATGTATGTTATGTATGTATGCATGTATGTATGTATGTAAGTATGCATTATATGTATGTATGTATGCATGTATGTATGTATGTATGTATGCATTATATGTATGTATGTATGCATGTATGTATGTATGTATGTATGTATGTATAAACATATATATATATATATATATATATATATATATTTATATATATATATATATATATATATATATATATATATATATATATGTATATATATATATATATATATATATATATATATATATATATATAATATATATATATATATATATATATATATATATATATATATATATATATATATATATATATATATATATATATATATAGACATACATATATTGATTTTAAAGATTTTAATAATGAGTTATTGGACTAAAAAAAGAAAAATTCAAGACAAAGTAAAGGAAATTTTTACTGATATAGATTTTGAAACTATTGGTGAAAGTATAAATACCAATTGTGAGAACCCACAGTATATCTATAGTGATCAGTTTCAATTGTCTGAAACATATGCAGTTTCTCTCAACGACAGCAAAAGTCAAACAGCTGCTTTTAGTTCATTTTCTCAAAGTTTTAATGAATCATTGTCAACTACATGTACATCAATTTTTAATGATAATATTTCTGATGGTGATGATTGCCAAGAATTTGAAAACAATTTAAGCAGTGATTCTGATGAATACACACAGTCTTTAAAAACAGAGAAACTTTAAGCAGATTTGGCATTTTGGTCACATTCTTTTAACATCACTCAAAAAGCCTTTGGTGCTCTGCTGGCTATATTACGAATTTTTTTCCCAGATTCGAAAAAAAGGCCAAAAATAATAATGCGATCTGAGTGTAACAAAAAAGAAGTGCGCGAAAATTCATATTATTATTTTGGCATAAAAGAAGGTATTGCTGATAAGCTGAAACACTTGGTTAATAGCAATAGTATAGAAAATTAGGTTATTTCATTACAGTTTAACATTGATGGATTGCCTTTATTTAAAAGTTCAAATGTGCAGTTTTGGCCAATTTTAGGTTTGATTGAACAGTTTGAAGGATTAGTTCAAATAAATAGGGACCCATTTACAATTGTAATATACTGTGGAAATAGTACTTCTATCAATGAATATTTGAGAGAATTATATATTTCGTTAATGAAATTGTAGAGCTTCAGAGTACGGGCATTATATATAATAAGATTTGTTATAAGATAAAAATTTCTGCTCTGATTTCTGACACACCGGCACGAGCTTTTATCAAATGTATTAAAGAGCATGGAGCATTTTATGGATGTGATAAATGTGAACAACATGGCGGTTGTTCTTCGAACAGATTTGTCATTCCTTGAAATGAAAAACAAGGATCATCATTTTGGATCAAGTCCACTAATTAATATTCCTTTTTTTGGCATGATATCACAAATACCAGCAGATTATATGCATATGGTTTGCCTAGGTGTAATGAGAAAAATGGTTTTTTTATGGCTCAAAGGACCTTTAGCAACTAGAATTGGCCCACAAGGTATTCAGGACTTATCAAATAAGCTAATGGACACGAGACCTTACATTCCTTCAGAGTTAGCACGTAAACCACGATCATTTCGTGAATTTGAACGGTGAAAAGCAACTGAATTTAGGCAGCTCTTGCTTTATACTGGCATGGTGTGTTTTAATGGCATTTTTCCAGCTCCACTTTATAACAATTTCATGCTTCTATCTGTGGCAATGACCATATTGCTAAGTAAACATTTGTGCCACAATTATGCTGACTTTGCCCATAGTTTACTATTACTGTTTGTAGACCGTGTCTCTAAATTATATGGCAAAGAAGTGATTACGTACAATATGCATGGGCTTATACATTTGACACAAGATGCCAAAGCATTTGGTCCTTTGGATAATATTTCTGCATTTCCATTTGAAAACTACCTATCCCAAATTAAGAGACTTGTGCGAACACCTCACTTACCTTTATAGCAAATAGTTAGACGGCTTTTTGAGAAAACAGCTGTTGAGTTAAAACAACAAAAAACTCATGATAATCCAAAGAGTGCAAATGTTACAAAGAAACATTTCAATGGACCAGTTTTTAAATTGTTGAACATATGTGGTCAGTATAAAGAACTGTATTGTAAGCCTTGGATTATCAAAGTTACTGCTGGAGATAACTGTTTTGGTTTAAAAAATAGCAAAGTTATTATTGTGCAGAATGTTGTCAAAACAGCTGATCAGATATTAGTTATTTATAAACAGTTTGAAGAATTTCAAAATTTATTTTTGTATCCATGCGAATCTCTTAAGGTTAACATTGGTAAAGCTTCTCACTTGAATGATGAACTTTTTTATTGTTTAACTTCAGAAATACAAAAAAAATATGTTTGTATACCTTTTGATGGTAATTATGCTGTTATTCCTATGATGCATTGTTAACATTTACTTTATTAATGTTAATTTTTTGGCATTATTTATTTGTATATTAAATGGTTTTTTCTATAAAGTTAGCTAATGATACTCTAAACTTCAAACAATATTCTTCAACATTGTTTTAAAATATTTGTTTCATTATTGCTTAATAGTGTTGCAAAACATATTAGTGTTTTAAACATGTTGTTTTTATCTAAAAATATAAAATAAGTTTCAGTCATGATTTACTAAAACCGTTTACGTACATAAAATACAAATGTTTTAAAACTATTTGCATATTTCATAGTGTACCCAGTCACATAATACTTTTTTAAGAATTTAACCTAAGCAAAAAATGGAAATATTAAAACAAAATTAAAAAACCTTTAACATCTTCTTTAAATATCATATGTAATTTCTTGTGAGTACTTCTTTACTGTATTCGTTAATGTGATTACTAACTGTATTCATTAACAAATACAAAACTATATACATTTACATAGTTTTTTCTTTATATATGAACACAGGTTTATATTATTTTGTGAAAAAAGACATGGAATATGTTTCTTTAAGTCTATTAGTTTGTGATTTTTTTAGCTTTTGCATTTTTATAATGGCTAATAGAAAATTTGCAATAGTTTCGTTTTTGGATGAG
>NC_088932.1:13967500-13982500 GCF_038396675.1 Hydra vulgaris | reverse complement strand
ATAAGTGTGAGGATTCAAATCCTTTAAAAAATATCTTAAAAGCTTATTAACTATGCACAGAGGGCCGGAATTCACTTTTGCTTGATAAAACTAATAACTCGTTATATGAAAAAGGTTTAATGACTATTTTTGTACTGTTTACTAATTTGAGATTTACAGTTTCAATGGTGACATTTTTTTATAATATTGGGTTATGAGTATTTTTTGGACTAATAATATATAAATTGCTCAGCGACCACATATTTTATTAACCATAATACATATTAACTGGAAAAAAGTGGTAGCTCCTAGAATAATTTTTGGTTTACTTATATTATTACCAGATTGAGTATTTTTCATAATATGGATTTATTGGCGATATAGACTTTTTATTTAGTTGATTATCACACCTAAAATTCCTAGCAATTGTTTATTTTACAGTTAGTTTCTAGCTTAAGTTACTTTCTTAAAACACCATATTTTATAAACTAGACTAATAATAATGTAGCGTAATGATTGAAAACTATTTTACGCGTTTGAAAGATTAAACACATAGTTACTAATTTTAAGTTTTTTTTATGCAGTTTCAGAGTTCTATTACATATTTCTTGAAACTACTACATAATCCATATAAAAATAAACCTAAAGCTTAAACCTCATTGTGTAACAACATGAAAATTTTAGTTTAAAAATTCTTTTTAAACCAAAACCAATTATATTCTGATAATTAGAAATTTTGAATATATGCTACCTTTTTCAAAGATTTACAGCTTAAAATAGGGATATCATTTACATTTGAATTCAAAATACTAAGATCGGCTGACTTTAAGTTTTCTTGTTTTATATATAAATAAATATCAATACATTTCATGTTTTAACTACACTAAAAATATAAATTACATCTACACATTTGCAAACTATTATAAATAGATGTTTTAAGATGTTTAAAAGAAATTTTTAATCTATAAAATGGTATATAATAATAAAATTCTAGAAAATATTTTTGTTTTACTTTTTTTCACCATCTGACTCACTGTGCTACGCCTTTAAATATACAAATTTATTCGTCCACGACTTTACACTATGATACCAATTTATAACATTAAAATAATTTTTAATATTATAAATTGGTATCATAGTGTAGAAAGAATTTTTAATGTTATATTTTTTTATTATGAAAATATTTTCTTTAGGTTTATTACTTGCGCGCGCACACAGTGGACTCAAAGTAATACTAAATAATAGTAGTTAAAATTTATACGTCATTAAAATGTATTCATTAGATAACCAAAAACAACTATGGAAATTAACCACAAAAACCACACACACAAAAAAATAAGTGCTAGGTGTCGTTAAGGAGATTTTTAAACAAACTCTTTTGTTTAAAATTAGCATGATTTTGTCAGCGCTTTATTTACAAACAAGAGCTTTAGGTAATATAATTTTTTTTTGCGTTAGGTTTCATAATAATAAAAGAAACATTTTTTTTATAGACAATTTTCAAAACTTTTTCACAACCCCTAACAGTGAACTTAAAGAACATCAGTTTGAGTCTTTAGACTAATTTTCCTAAACAGTGTTAACTTGATTTTAATTTGTTGAAAAAGTGCGTAACCCCACTGTAGGTCCTAGTTCTAATCTGTTGTCAAAATGCATTTTTTTCTGTCAGCTGTTGCCAAAAAGTTAAGATTTCCGAATAAGAAAGTACTGTTAATAAAAAACTGCCACTATACAATTATAAGAGATCATATTATTAAACTACCATGTTTATTTCACCTAAAAGACATATTTATTTTAAATCTTATTCAAATCTGTGCCACAACACATTTCCATTAAATAATCACGTCTCAGAATTATGACAAGACGAAAAAAAATGAAACGATAGAAGTTTTTAAATTTTGCTAAAACATAAAATAAAGATTTTTTGTGGCGAAAAAACCCAGACCAAAGATTATTTTTTTTTAGTTCCCAGATTTAAATAAGATTTAAAATAAATATGTCTTTTAGGTGAAATAAACATGGTGGTTTAATAATATGATCTCTAATAATTGTTTAATGGCGGTTTTTTATATTAACAGTACTTTCTTACAAATACACAGTTGTGGTCAGCAAAATATTATATAGACGCCCTTAAAGTTTAGAATTGCCTTAACTACACCACACTGTATGTTTGGGGAGGGAACTATCGCGGTAAATTTCTTTACATTAACTTATTTGAATACCAATTGAGTATAATGTTTTATACTTTGCGTTACGTGATATATGTGATATGTAGGTGAAAAATTACAAAATATTTCTCGAACTTATATTAACAAAAAGGTTTTAAGATTTTGGAGCTTTGAGTACTAGTATTAAACAAATTTCTTGTATAAAAAAGTACGTATAACAAATAAAATATCAACATTGACTATTAATGTTTGAACAGACTAGGTATCAAAACACTCAATTCTAAAGTTAGGGTCGTCCCAAAAGGGGACGTCGGGCATGTCTAATCCCTCTATAAAATGAGTTAGTCGACAAACTTGGACACTGGAGTCGGCAAAATTGGATATGTAGTTGGAAAATGTTAGCCAATAAGGCCATTTTTATTTAATTTTTTAAAGTACAAGTCTGCAAAAAATATTTTTTATGCCTTACTCGACAAAAAACAGATACGCCCAACCTCATCCCCTCTCTTTTAAGATCTCTTCTCGGACAACTCTGCCTACTGTAAATATTTTTTTTTTACTAAAATTACTTACTCCTTCTTTAATTTCTTTTAAATTACTAAACAGCTTTTAAAAAATGATTAAAGCTTTATTTACTTCGTTAGAGAGTTACTAAAATTATTAGTATAAATAATATATGTAACAACAGAGTTTGCCTTATTTATTATAAAAACTTATTTCTGTGTAACACGTTATTTTATAATAACGTGTTACATAGAAATTCAAAAGTCAAAGCATAAACTTTTACGTCCGAGATTGCAGGCTCCAAAAACATAATCAAACTTATTTCATAGTTGATAATCAATGATGCAGTTTATAATTCCAAACGTTTTAGAAATAACTAAAAAGTAACATTATTTTTAGTAAGCATCAGAGTTTTATTTTTCCTTTAATAACAAAGAAAGTAAAAACTTTTATATCAAAACGGATTTTTATTCTATAAAGTTAGATAATAAAATCATTCTAGGTAAAAAAGTTTTTATTTTATTTATTATTAAAGGAAAAACAAAGCTGTGATAAAAATAGAACTTTTCATGCGTTTAAATTCTAAACGCATAAAAATTATAAAAAAATACACAGATTTAAAAAGACTATTCACATTATTTTGAAGAAATTCTTACACGTATTTCCTACACGTGTTTTTTTGTCCACTTTAAGCAAGTTTTTAAACGTAATTTTACGCAAATTCACTTTAGGCGAACTTTTAACCATATTTTAGGTAAATCCACTTTAGGTTTACGGTCAAACATGTTTTAAACAAATCCACTTTAAGCAAAGTTAGTTATAATTAAAAAAAAGCAAAGTTAAATATTAATTAAAAAAAAGGGACATAAATATAAAATGCACAAACAACTTTGACTCGTAAATTCAGTTTCTCTTACCGTGTTGTTATAATTTGGAATCAGTTGCCTTTCGATGTTGTTAGCGCAGATAATATCAACATCTTTAGGAGTAAAATTAACTCAATCAATTTTGAAAAGATATGTCGACGTTGACTGCATATCTTATTGTTTAGTTGTATAGAAATTTTTTATTCAATGTTGTACGCTGTTACATAATTTATTTATTTTGGGGCATGTTGTTAGTGTCCATCGATATGGACCTGGGTGCCCTTTAGAACATGTATTATTTGTTCTAATAAATACAATTTAATCTAATCTAAAAGTTTTCAAACATGTATTAAATAAATTTAATAAATCAACTTTAAGCTAAATTTTAATCATCTTTTAAAGAAATCTAATTGAGATGGATTTTTTAACACATTTTAAATAAAGACCCCTTTAAAACGAGTTTTTAAACATGATTTAAATAAATCCACTTTAAGAAAAATTTTTAAAAACGTTTTAAAATTAATCTACTTTAGGCAACCTTTTCATACATATTTTAATAAAAACCACTTTAGGCAAAGTTTCAAACATCTCTTAAATAAATCCACTTTAAGCTAAATTTTAATCAACTTATAAAGAAATATATCTTAGTCGAATTTTAAAACACGTTTTAGATAAATCCACTTTAAACGAATTTTCAAACATCTCCGAAATACATCCACTTTATGTTAAGTCTCAAACACGTTTTTAAAAAGTTTTCACCAGGCGAGTTTTCAAACATATTTTTAATCAATCCACTTTAGGTAATGTTTCAAGCACGTTTGACAATAAACCCACTTTAGGCGAAGTTTCAGACATCTCTTAAATATATCCCCTTTAAGCTAATTTTCATACGTGTTTTAAAAAATTTAAGTTTGGTGAGTTTTTAAAAATGTTTTCAATAAATCCACTATAGACAAAGTTTCAAACACGTTTTCAAAAAAATTATTACAAACGAATTTTCAAATATGTAATCAATAAATCCACTATTAACGAAAACTCCAATTGGTTTCTAAATAAATCCACTAAAAGCAAAGTTTCAAATATGTTTCAATAAACATTACTTTAAAAGAACTATCCCACCCAGTCTCCTTTTCATACCATCAGTATAATTCTGTTGTATATTTATCCTTACATTTATGATTCAATCCATATTCGAAAATTAAAATCTTTCGATTATTGTATAAAATATAAGGGGAATCTGATATAGCCCACTTTAAGTTGATCTAACGTTATTATTTTCGTTAAGTGGAAGCTATGCTTATGAAAAAATGCTAGGTGGACTTTTTTTTTTAATTTTAATTTTTATTAGCATACAACATTCTTGCTCGCTTAACATACAATTAACATTACTTCTCAACTTGATTTTATTTAATAAAAGCATTTTTATTAGAAAATTTCAGAGTTTTTGTAAAATGCCACTTTCAGTAAAGTTTTTGACAAAAGGGCACTTAAAGTCGATCAAGCGTTATATATATATATATATATATATATATATATATATATATATATATATATATATATATATATATATATATATATATATATATATATATATCCAAAGCACGCAAGCAAATACGCATAATCCTGACGGTGTGACAGAAATAGTGTCGCAGAAGAATTTAATGAATAGTGAAAAAAAAGAACAAAATAGAATCGTCAATTCAATAAAAAATAAAAACAGAATAGTGTTGCAAGTAGTAATTACTATACCTTAGATTCATTTGCGACAATACTCTGTTTTTACTATTTGCGACTTTACTCTTACTTACTATGTGCAAAACTATTCCGTTTTCACTAATTGCGACACTGTTCCTTTTTTATGTTTTCGACACTATTCCTTAGATTCATTCGCGACATTATTCCATTTTTTTGCTTTCGACACTATTCCTTAATTTCATTTGCGAAACTATTCCGTTTTTTTATTTTCAACACTATTCATTAAACTCTATTACGACATCATTCCTTTTTCAATTTTCGACACTATTCATTAAATTAATTTGCGACATTATTCCTTATTCTGTTATTCTACAATTTTGCAATCTTGCATCAGTTTGCGACACTATACCTTTTTCACATTTTCGACAATCAACGTTGCGACAATTAAAGTTTGCGACAATCAAAACTTTGCGACACTATTCCGCTACACCTCCTGAAATTTTCCATTTAAACCAGTATACATTAAATTGAAACTTTATTGGGCAAACAAAGAGGAAAAGATTAAAGGGTAAGACAGATAATTGATCTGACATAACGTAATCTTCAGAAATCTTGGAGCTAGAAACTATTTGTCGTTAAATTTCATGTAAACTTTTTAAATTTAATTAACACTTTCCACAGATAAAATTTATTTTAAGATTTTTGATAAATTCAATTTAAAGGCCATTTTAAACATAAGTCTTGTCAATATACATTAAAACATTTTGTATAATATATAATGCCCTATAATTCCCTAATTAAGCATTGATTCCGATAACCAGTTTAAAAGCAACAGCGTTCAATACGTTATATTCTTTGTTAAATTTTATTGTAATGCAATTAAAAAAGCCTTATGTTATCTTTGATCAACAGTTTTACGATAAAGCGTAAAATTTTTTTTTTTTTTCACACTTTAACGTTGTTAAGTACATGTACTTAACAAGAATGACGAGAAAACAGAATTTTTAGCGTTAATGATTTGACATTAATGATAATATTGATAGTCTACTACCATGGATTGAGAGTATACCATCACATACGTATTGGGATGGGCCTAAGTGACAGTGACCTTGATCTGCTTTATCATTATGGGTGGAGCGTAATGGATGGGTAGCTCAGTTATTTAGAGCGTCAAACAATTTGTTAAAACCACTTGTAGGTTCACAAAACCAAAAGTTGGTGCATCCGCGGCGCAGTGGTCAGAGATCTGGCTCAGAACCAAGATATCTGATGTTTGGCACCGGACTCAAGCCCGATAAGCGATATTGGTAACAAAGAAAGCGTCAATATCTTAGTAAAAAGCTCTTCCACGGTGTTCTGTGATAAGACCCATAGGAATTTTAGGAGCACCTTCATAATCTGACACTTAAAATTGATTTTAAAGTTGCTATTTGACATAAAATTATATAAATTTACAATTCAGTTTTTCAAAATGGATATAGTTTTATTATACCTTTAAGGCATAGACCCAATCTAAGAAAAATTGTAGCTTATTTTAGGCAAAAAGAATGCAAATATGTTTAACTAGTTTATTAATTAAATATTCTTTAGCTTTTATTTACATCTTGTGAAGACATTAACAAACATATGTTAACCCAACCGGCACATCTGGTTTCTTTTTTGGAATCAAAAGCTGTACTGACACGTGTTTGTCACAATCTAGGCGTAAACCAAAAACACGTGTATATTACGGGCAGTTTAACACGTTTTTTGAGGTTGTAAAGTCAATTTTATCAGTTGTTTTAAATTTCTTGCAAAAATTTATTAAAATATAATACGAGGTTTCCATAACGTTGAAACCAATAATATTTTATCTGGTGTTTTTGGTAAATAGTAATAGTTAGTTTCACGAAATGAAAATCATTGTTGGCGCGTTTATATTTAATTGGTATTAAAAGGTTTTAAAGACGCAACAAAAATCAAGCGTAACTTTTTTATAAGTTGTGATGGCTAGGCTGTATGGGTACTTACTAAAACATAACATTATTATTTTTAACAACTTCGCATTAAAAGCAGTAATATATCGTATTAGTGTGTATTAAAAGCAAGTTTTTATAAGTTGTTTGCTGTTATGTTTCTTAAAAGTTATTTATCTCTGTATCTAACCCTTTCAGTTGTTTACTCCTAACAGTAAAATTTTAAGTAAATAAGAAACAAGGAAAAGTACTGAGAGTATATAACTAAGTTAACTGAATAACTGAGACAAAATGGTTCAACAAAATAGTTTGGAGTTTTAGTCAGTAATTTACTTTAAAAAAAATTAATTTTGTTTTCTTTATTATACGGAGAACTTAAGATGTATTTAAAATATAAAAAATTTAAATAAAACTTTTTGATATATAGAAATCAATCTTTTGATATATAGAAATCAATAACTACTTTAAAATGATTTTAATTTATAAAAAAATAGCAAAACAAAAATAAAAAAGTAGAAAAAAACGATATTAATAATTAAAAGAACAACGAATTAAAACAACTAAAAAAGCATCAGATTATTATTAAAAGAGTAATATGTGATGATTTTGAGTTGTTGCGAGGTTTTGTTGGTTGATTTGAAATATTTCTTGGGTGTCCTTTTTTTGTTTAATAAAACTAAATGCTTCGTTCATATTGCTTTAGTATGTATGCTTGACAAAATCAAGTTTTGTGACTTAAAGTTTTATACTTATTCCATTCACTAGTTTGACTTGAAACATTGCGTAAATTTACTTTAGGTGCCCTAAGAAGTCCTTACGGTTATATCAAAGAGCACCGAGGAAGAGCATTTCAAAGGGAGTTTACGCCTCTTACTTATTGTTGTTATAAAACTTGCCCATGGATCTCCAGCTTCTGAGGCAAACGCGCTAACCACTGCGCTACCGCTGCTTAAATTTGTTCTCACTTTGTTTTTTAACTCGTAGCGGTGCTTCTGTGTTACCAAAAACATTTAATCTGTCAAGTATTTGAATTTTAATCTAGCATTTCCCTTTGAGTTTATAAAGTCTAGATTTTTTACTTTTTTTTTTTTTTGAGTGACAACGTATCAGTGGCAAAAAATTTGTTGCATCAAAGCTGAAATATTTTCTCGCAATTGACTGAAACAGAGTTGATAATGCCGTCCGGCAGAAAAGTAACTTTCTGCTAAAAAGCCGACTTTTTGGGGAGGCGGAAGGTATTGGCAGCGGCCTCCCGATCAATTTTTAGCGGCAAAATGTTCTTTTTTCCTCCAGTGGCTTCCGCCTTGCTATTGGCGGCCACAGCCAGAGTTTTTTTTTTTGAGGCAAAATGTTTTGAAGGCCGACAACAATAGAGAGGCGGAAGCCAATGCTGGCCGCCTCTCTATTGAAAAATAATTGCTCGTTTGCTTTAAAGCAATTAAATTTTAATTAGAACCAAATATTAAATACCTGACATTAAGTTTCATTCGATATCCCAGACGGCACATCTGGTTTTAATCTCGGAATTAATACCCGTATAAACACGTGTTTGTTACGATCCAGGCGTAAACCAAAAACACGTGGATTTCACGGGAAGTTTAACTGGAGTTTTAGACGTGTTTTCTAAGGTTTCAAATACGAGTTTTTTTATGTTTTAAATACGTGTTTTTGAGGTTTAAAATACGTGTTTTTGAGGTTTTAAACTCGTGTTTTATGAGGTTTTAAATTCGTGTTTTCTATAGTTTTAAACGGACTTATGGCATTAAATAAAGTTTCCAAACGGAAACTTTATTTAATGCCTTAAGTTAGTTCAGGCATAAGTTTTCCAAACTTATGCCTGAACTAACAGCTGTTCAGCACGGTTTAATGATAAACCAAAAATACGTAGGTTTTGTTAGACACGCTTATAGCTTTAAACATGTAAACCTTTTTTTATATATACTACATTATATTTACGACAATTTTGTTGTTTTATTTTTGTTTTTTAAGGTAAATTATTTTACAATAATACTACAACGAAAAAATAAACAAAGAAATAAAAAACCAAATCATTAAAAAGAAGCTAATAAAAGACGCTTGGCACATGGTTACCATACATAATATTTAATTTCGATTGATCGCCTCTTCCGTCATTATAAAATCTAAAATCGTATAACAATACGCTTTCGCATTTTTACAAACAATTCCAGTAGCATCGAATGTTCTTTTTAATTTTTCTTAAAAGTCGGGTCTCGAACTTTACTAATTCCTCAATTGAGGTAACCTGTTCAAATTTAATTTCATTCAACTCTTTATCTAAAAACTAATGCAGTAGCATAAATTTTTTTTCATGTAATGGTGTGATACAATCACTTTACGCTAAAACATGGCATCATCCATGGGAGAGGTTTCGTTTGTCTGATTTTTGGTCGATCTGTATTGGTAATGGTTTAATGATTCGCCAAGTTTTATAATAAATAACAAAATAAATGATTATCTTAGTCTATTGTTTTGTATTGTACCTAAATAAATGCACTATAAAAAATGCTGTTTGAAAAAACCAGAGTGATGATTCGATGGAAGAGTAAAATTGCTTTTTTCCTTATTAATCACGCTTGTTTGTGTCTGTACATTTAAACGGAATCGACCCTTCATTCTTCTTTTCAAATTGTTTTTTAGAGCCACCTACTTCAACCTAAATGAGAGACGCCCTTTAAGAATTTATGAAACCCATTAAGAAACATAATTCATCAAATATACTATTGTACTTTTTAAATATTATAAACTTTTAAATTAAATGCAAATAAGTTATTACTTTGGAAAGACCCAGAAGCCCGAGTATGCACAAGTATTTTCATTAGCATTTGTACCAGGATGTAAATCCTCTCTTAATTGATTTTTGCTTATAAATATAGAAATCTTTAAAGGTTGATTCGAAACCATCTCATTTAGGTTTTGTTGCTTGTTAAAGTGCAAATATCCTGTTTTAAGATAAATTAGACTAATATACACTCAAATATAGGTAATAAATATAAATATAAGTTATACACACATTTAAAAAAACCAAATGCACACATGCCCCCTGTTCATTAATAGTCACCTACCTTAATCAACATTAATATTATTATCTTCATTAAGTTTCTGAAGTCTTCTATAAATATATTGTCTTCATCTAGATTATGTGATAACGGTAAAACTCCTAAAAGATAAAATTTTCAAAAACAAAATATACCGGAAATATTAGTGTCATTTTAAATCTCTATATACACACAAACAAAACAAAAAAAGTTCAATATGTGCTAATGCATATCACTAGCCATAGTCTGCTTGATAATAGACCCTTACCTCTATCAGCAAAAAAATATATCATTTCTGCAATTAGATAGACTATGTAAGAAATTTTCTTGCTGGCTTCAGCTCATGCCATATTTTTAATACTGCTGACTCATTTTTGTATCTTCTCAAACAATTAAAAATTAAATTAACATTTACATAATAGTTTTCAAATATAAACAATTGATTTACAGATAAGTAAATTTACTTACGGACAGTATTTTGCAACAAAGTATTACTAGATTTTGGTGTCAATATTGGTAGAGAAAGTTTATTGAAGCATAGGTAGTAAATTGGTGCAGCCTCGCAGCTCAAAGACAAATTTAAAAATTCAGGAAATAAATTCCAGCTAAGGCTTATCAATATTTTTTCATATATTCTTTCTACTATGCTGAACTTGTTCTTTTCATTTTTGTTAAATAATTATTATAAAAAGGATATCCTATAGCATTTAGTACACACACATTTATATAGGAACAACACTAGTATTTTTCAAATATATAACAATAATAACAATACTAATAATAATAACAATAATACTGTTAACACAAAAAATGTATTATATATATATATATATATGTATATATATATATATATATATATATATATATATATATATATATATATATATATATATATGTATATATATATATATATATATATATATATATATATATATATATATATATTCATCGCAAAAATACATACAGATACACATACACACAAATATACATACTCCGAAACAAACACACATATGTGTGTATATGTGTATATATTACGTATACATAACATATACATTTATTTACAAGTGTATGTATGTATGTATGTATGTATGTATATATATATATATATATATATATATATATATATATATATATATATATATATATACATATATATATATATATGTGCATATAAATACACACATATATATATATATACATTTATATATGTGCATATAGATATATATATATTTATATGTATATATTTAAATATATATATATATATATATATATATATATATATATATGTATATATATATATATATATATATATATATATATATATATATATATATATATATATATATATATATTTATATATATATACACATGCTAGTACTTAACAAAAACTGAATTTATTTAACATATAACTTTCTCCACAAATGTTTTCCTGAATGTTCTTGATACACACTCTAAAACCTTCCGAATGCAATAAATGCAATAAATTTAAAAAATCGCGTGCTTTTAGTAATGGTTTCACATTTGTTGCGAAAACTTCTCATAATTTAATACTCCATTTTTGTAACTGAAAAACCATCACTAAAAACTTATTATCCAAACTGTTTTTTTGGTAAAATATCGTAGTTAATTTCACGGAATCAAAACCCTATTCTTGACACGTGTTATTTTTGGTGTTTTCGGGAGTTTTAAACACGCAACAGAAACCACGCGTAACTTTTAAACGAGTTGTGCCGACTGGGATGATTGTTTGCAAAATTTTTGAGTATTTAAAAAAAATTTTTTTTTTAAACTAATATTTTTTTTTGAACTAAGATTTTTTTTAAACTAATAAATCAACTAGAATAAATTAGTAGTTTAATTATTCAAAACAAAAACTAAATGATGGAGATTTTGCTTCTACGCGATTAGCGAAAATTTTTTTTTCTTACACACAAAAAAAGTTATAATAAGTAATTAAATTGGCTGATTTTGGTGAAAATATTTTTGATCAAGTCAACATGCTAAAACTTTTATCTATTTTATCATTTTTCATAACGTTAAATACTTGTTTTTGATAATTGGATATTGTAAAAGTTATTAAAAAAATATCTGCGAATGTTTATTATAAATTTGCGACTACGCTGTATTACGCTGATAGTTCGCCAAACTACAACAACATCAACAAAAATAATTAATAGCAGACTCTAATAAAAATCATAAGTTGACTCTATTCTTTTAAAACGTTTAAAAATTTAAAACGTTTAAGTGTTTAAGAAGGTAGAACTAAAAATTGAACTTATAAAGTTTTAAAGTATTTAAATTGAGTTTATTATATAATTTAAGTGCTACATCGATGTTTCTTGTTGCACGTTTAAAATTATAAAATGTCTGCAAGCATTATTTGTACATTTGCGCGTTTGAAAAGTTTTTTTCTTAATTTTACGCGCTTATTATTTGTACATAAATTACTACCAATTATTTAGGTTATTTCATCAAAAAATCCACTGTAGATTAACTTTGTAACTTTTTATATAAATTAAAATAACATATTACCAAAAACTAAACTCAAATTAAATAAAGATTAAAATGCTTTTTGTTTAAAGATGCCTGTCAAAGCATAAACAATCTATTTATGTCAGTCAATCTATGTACTACACAGTGACTATATATATATATATATATATATATATATATATATATATATATATATATATATATATATATATATATATATATATATATATATATATATATATATATATAAATATTAGGCCGGATCATAAAAATTAATTTTTTTTAGAATTTGTGAAAAGTGGCGCAATATAGTTGTTTAATATTTACAAAAAAAATATTTCTAAAGAATTGATTATACTTTGCATTTTTAAGTTTTAAGGTTTTATATGCTAAGTATATTTACTTTAGTACATGCATTAACTGAAACATGCATTTAACCCTAATACTAGATATAATCCCAAGGTTATGAAATTGAATTAAACCTATACCTACCTAACTAAATTAACCCTAATGATATGATTAACTCCAACGCTATTATAACTTTATATTATTACATTATTATTATTATTATATTATTCTATTTTTATATGATTGTTTATTAATTTCTGCTTTTATCAACTGATTGCAGAATTTATCCGTCTCATCTTGTATTTTTAGAAATTAACTGAAATTCTGATATGTTATAAAATTGTAAAACAATAATGATTTCAAGATCTAAAGCTTAAAAGAATCGTCATATACTTTTTGGAGAAGGTCGTGAATTACCCAATTTTTGCTTGCCAACCCACAAGCATGTAGGCAAAGCATACTTGTCTGAGAAGAATTATGAAACTGAACCACTACGGTCTGTTTGTAAGAGACTAGCAGAGAAACTTTCTCAGATATGGATTAAAGCATCAGTTCCTACTATAAGTCTTCGAGGCATAGAATTACAGCTGGAGAAGTACAGAATAGCTGGAATCGACAAGAAGGAATCCGCACGTGCTGAGAGGCGTTTAAAACGAAAATCTGTTTCATTATCAAAGGAAGAGACTGCAGTTAAGTGTGCCAGAGTCGTTAAAGCATCTGATAATGAATCAGATAATGAAACAGACAACAATTCTGACACCGAAACTTATTCCCCTTCCGTATCAGATGTCGATACTGAAGTCACATATACTCGTCTGAAAAACCGTTGTTTAAAAAATATTGCTCTACAAGCAGATGGTCTTGGCATATCAGATAGAGCAGTTGCCGCGATTGTATCAGCAACTCTGGTTGATTTTGGTATAGAACATATGGGGCCGGTGGATCGGAATAAAATTCGCAGAGAAGGAAAACTACTGAGAACATCCTGTAAAAATGCTGATTGTAGAATTACTAGATTGTATTTTGATGGAAGGAAAGATCAGACTTTAAAACTTGAGGGGGATAGGCAGACTGTGATTTCTGAGGAACAAATTTCCATTTTATCAGAGCCAAATTCAAAGTATGTTGATCATTGTACGCCAACAAGTGGATCAGCCAAATCCATTGCAGATTCAATAATTGATACTGTTGACTGCACGAACCTTGTTTGTATTGGTTTTGATTCAACTAACGTTAATACTGGTTTAGACAATGGAGTTATACGCAGAATGGAAATTGAACTTGGTCGACCACTACACTGGTCCATTTGTCTTTTAAATCTGAACGAGCTTCCTTTGCGACATCTTTTTCACTCCTTAGATGGTGCAACAACTGGACCCCATTCATTTAATGGACCAATTGGCAAGTCTATTTCAATGTCTGTTCAGAAACCCATAGTCAGCTTTGCCATATTTGTTGGTGAACCTATTATATGCAATAAGCAGTTGTTAAGCAGTGATCAACTGTACTTTTTCGAAATTGTTAATGCGGTGAAGACAGGTGTTGTACCAGATAGATTTAATTCTAGAACACCTGGGCGACTAAACCATGCAAGGTGATTGACACTAGCAAACCGTGTTCTACGCCTCTATATATCTACTGAAGATCCATCAAATGAACTAATACTTTTGGCTAAATTTATTGTGAATTCATATGCGGTTGTTTGGTTTGACATTAAGAAACATTCAAACTGCTGGAATGCTGCTCCACACTATTATAAAATGATAGAAACATCACGATTTCTTCCTGTGCGTTATCGAATAATTGTTCAGCAAGTTTTGAAGCGCAATAGCTACCCGGCTCATATCGAGAGCATTATTCTGGCTATGCTCAAAGACAACCGTCAAGTGATCCGTAAGCTTGCGTTGAAGAGAATTCTTCGTGCTCGTGAAGATGA
>NC_088932.1:13925000-13965000 GCF_038396675.1 Hydra vulgaris | reverse complement strand
AACTAAATAATATAAGATGATTATTCAAGACCGTTCTGATTATGCAAGGCTGTTGTAAATGAATCACATTCTCGGGGAAACCCATTATCACTGTTCAATGTTGTCATTTTTATGAAAACAATTTTTCAAAAGCAAAAGCAAAAAAGTAATACTGTTTAACTTTTATCTTATTTCTCACACCACAGATGTAAACTTTTTACTATTTTATACTAGTCAAGTGAAATTTTATAAAACTTTCAGAGTTTAATGTAAAGAATTTCAAAAACTATTATTCTCGCCGTGCAAAGAAAGTTTACTATGCAGACTAAGAATACATATCTAATAATAAGATGAAAATGATTTTTTATTAATTTCTGTATGTTTCTGTGAGAATCTAAATACGTAGGGCTAAAAATTACCTCTCTCTTTTTTAAATAAGATATAGATTTTTTTGCCGTCCAACCCCAACCGACAGTTTAAAATTTGTCTCTATTTAGTGGTTTACTTCTATTCTGCAAAAAAAAATGACAGCTCTTTTAAATCAAAATGCATATCTTGACAAAAAAAAAATAATATTATGTTCATGCGGATAAGGAACCAGCACTTTTTGGTCTGCTAACTTTCAGCCATGGAGTAAACACCAAACACATGTATGTTTAAACTTGAGACGTAATGATTTGCAAAAAATTGCAATGACTGGTGCCTAGGCTCAAAAAGCCTATATTAAAAAACGTATATCTTTTTTTATTAGGGTAATACAAAATAAAGTCTAAATTGATAATTTTAGTTAATCGCAAAACCGCAGTTGCTAATCCTGCTCTACCACATTTAAGTTAAACACAGAATTGTTTTTGTCAAAAACTACCAAAAGAAAGTTCTGCATTTGATGCACTTTGATTCTCATTGCGGTTACTGTGTAAAAATATTTCTAACAATTAGTATTTCTTTCTGCGCAGTCATCAGTCACACTAAGCTTGCTAACTAGCTGAATAAAATGCTTGCATGAGTTTAACTCTAATAAATCACCTAAAGAATACCATTCTCAAAGAATCGGTGTTACCTGTAAGTATAAGAAATAGGCAACTCTCCTTTGTAATTAAGTTCTTTAACCTACTATCAATGGAGAAAATAACAGCAAAAAGAGCTTCCACAAAAATCTATGATAACTCATAAATAGGAAACTTTAAGAACTTCTCAATAAATAAAAACCTAGACTCTGCATTCAATTCAGAATCACATAAAAATAGTACGATTATCTTTGGAGACAATCACAATGTGTGGTTATCATGCATTTCTAAATTGAGTTTCTAACTTCATAATCTCATTCTATTTGAACTGTTTTAGCAGATTTAAATGCATTTAAAATATTGATACACTTAACTATTTGTTAAGTGTAAGAAAGGCAGGTCAATAGTAAATAGCTACATTAAATGCTACCGTAAAGACCAAACCTATCTTTTAACGAGTCAGATATTTGCAGAACTGTGGATGTCATATTTAGCATTAGCAAGTGTATCGCATTGGTCATATATTATGTTTCTTGAAAGACGCTAGACTTATAGATGTGACTAAATATAAATAACAAACCATGAAACAAATATACTTAATTACACAATCTTCTTATAAATTCATATTAAATATTTGAAACAAAACTTATGACTTTTCCAATTTATAGCTATTCTCTGAGATCAAATTGAAGCCTCACATATACACTACCTCGTATACTAACGTATACACTAACTTGTAAACTAACATAATGTAATACATACAGCATAACGTTTCGAAAGCCTGAGATATGGAATAGACTAAAAAATCATCATTTCAGTATGATGAATTGAGTAAATTTATTTATGTTGAAATAAAAAGAGAACTGTTGAAGCCAAATTCCAATTTTAAAGTTTAATATATATGTAATATTATTAAAAGATTTTTTTTATTCTGAATTTAATCTTCCTAAAAAAGATTGGCTTACTTTGTAAAACAAAGCCTTTTTTTTTAGATCCAATATTTTAAAATTTTTTTAATTTTATGTCCATTCATTGCAATGAAGGAACACGAAATTAAAAAACTTAAATTTGTTATTTTAAATTAAATATTAAAAATTATATCTTTTTATAATTATGTTCTAAATAAACGAAAGTATAATATTATTTTATAAAATATATTACATGTGCCCTTAAAAAGATAACAAACTTAAATATGGTTTTAAATGATTGGTAGCAGAATTTGTTTCAAAATTTTGATATTTCTATTTTGTCTAGAGACATATAATCTTTTCCTGGGGGTTAAAAGCATTTTCTAATTTTATTTTTACTATTTTATTTGTATTTAAGAATTGTCTATTTTTAACTGGGTGCCTATAAAAAGACAATCTTATTTTTGTTGATATCTCCTTAACGATTATCTCAATCGTGGAGATATTTTGTATTGAATTAGCTGCTAGATATATGTTTCTTATAATAAAAAGAAATATGCAATTTCCTAATTATTTTTCACTATAATTAGAAAAATCATGAATTTTGATCCAAAACGTTTATTTCTTAATAAGCATCAAAAGCATAGTTTTCTTAAATAATTTCAGTATTTTATTATCATTTTCTTCGCTTTATATTCTTAAGTTTATTTGTAACAATTCTTATAACTTACAATTTGAAAGCCACATGAAATTTAAAAATGACAATTGTCATTTTAATTAGGTAAATGATGCTAGATGCAGTGCAAATAAAAGTAAAACAAAAACAGCTATTATCTTTTCATTATTGTGTTTAAAAAAATAAAAATATAATAATATTTTAGAAAATGTACAATTCGCTATTCAAATCTAATCAAAACAGATTTTCATAATCAGATTTTGAAATAAAAATTTCATTCAAGCAAGTGTTATTTTCCAGATTCTAAATACTTAATTTCTACTAGAGGACCAAAAAATGACAATTGTCATTTTAATTAGGTAAATGATGCAAGATGCAGTGCAAATCAAAGTAAAACAAAAACAACGATTATTTTTTTAATATTGTGTTTAAAAAAATAAAAATATAATAATATTTTAGAAAATATGTTGCTATTCAACTCTAATCAAAACAGATTTTCATATTCAGATTTTGAAATAAAAGTTTTATTAAGGCAAGTGTTATTTTGCAAATACTAAATATTTATTTTCTATTAATGGACCAAAAGTATGGACTAAAATATTATCATATGAACTTAAAACAATTGTAACACTCAATGAGTTTATGACCCAAGTGAATCAAAAACTTTTCGTGAGCGACATAAAGTTTATTTGTTAAGTACTAGTTTTTTGTTCTTTATTTAAATATTAATTTATTATAAACTGTTACATATTTTATTTTATATTTTTCAATAAACAAGTTGTTTAGTATTTGTAGATAAAATAGGAATCTTGTAAATACGTGCTCTTTAATTAACTAATTAATTAATTAATATTTTAATTTTCTTTTTATCTTTTTCCTCGAGTCTTCTTGTTTACTTAATTATCACTCAACATAAATATTGTTCTTGAAGTATTTTGTAAACTATTTATTGTTTATTTTACATTTATAGTTATAATAATATTATATATAATATATAATATATTATATATAATATATAATATATTATATATAATATATTATATATTATTTATAACATATTATGTTTTATATATAATATATTATATATTATATATAATATATTATATATTATATATTATATATAATATATAATATATTATATATACTATATTATTTATTATATGTATTACATTATATATTGTATATAATATATTTTATATAATTATATATAAAATTTATAATAATTTGTAAAGTTTAAACATATTATACGGTTATTGTGAATACGCACGATTGCGGCTCGGTGATAAGACAAAATAATATCTTCTACATGCCCGGCCAGTATTTTTATTTATAAACTTTTAAATTGTAAATATTATTGACTAAATAAACAAACCAATAAAAAAATTAAAAAAAGAACAAAAAAAAAAAGGAAAATGAATATGAAAACGATATGGAAAATTTTTTTGTTGATCTTATGTTTATACTTTTTTTGGTTTTTTGTTTTATCTAATTTATTTATGGTATTACCTAATAATTAAGACGATCTTATTTTAATGGTTATATATTTGTAAACATATATCTTATTTCTTAGTTTTTACTTTATACTCTTGGAAACAGTTTTGTAAAAATTATATGTTGAAACACGATGCTCGGCTATAGGACAAAAACAATGTCTTCTTCTAGCTCAGGCCATTATTTTGTGTTTGTAAATTTATGTAGGTTGTAACATTTCTTTAACAGCATATTATTATGATCAAAAAAAAAAAAAAATCGCATTAGTTAAGGCGGAATCTCCACGATTTACTGGATTTAAATTACACAATTTAATTAAACAAAAAAACCATAAAATAATCAGAAATACTTAAATTTGTACAAGCGTATGAAGGCTACATAAAGTAATCTTGGACTGATATGGATTCATTAGTCATAGAACGCAGAATGTTGTGTCAAGTTAATGTTGTTACAGCAAGGCTAAATTGTTTTGATATTGACATCGGAATAGAAACTGTCACTATAACCACTAATGGTGAAAGTGTGATGGTAAAAGATGGTATATTGATGCCTTCCTATCAACAAACTATTTTATGCTTAATAAACAATAAAATACAATTGTTTTCTACGTAATAAAATTTTTTAAGTAGATGAACAAGATACTGATGATGGTGATGAAGTTTAAGATAAAGACTGCAGTTTGACTATTACTTTGGATCAACCATTTGCTGAAATAGTTAGCAATTACTAAGATCTTAATAAGCAGCTAAAAAGTTGTAGAATTACTTGCATTACTGAAACTGCCTCTTGAAGTATTATGCAGAAGAGAACCGGGTTCTCGTCACTGTGGAAGCAACTTTTTTATTTATTTTAGATAAATTAGACCAGCAGTATTCAATTAGGTAGCATTGATATAGTCGATGCACTGGGTAAGAGAATAAACTATTTGGTCTAGGAATTAATTCGTGCGGTTTGACAAGGGATTACGAAACTAGCTTAATGTCTCAGCGTTTCGTTTAGCCACGCATGCGTACGAAGATCACTGTTATTGCGCATTATTTTTATTTTAAATCATTTGATTTAAGCGTAAACAACATTATTTTTAATTTAACTGATAATGTCGATTTTTGTTCCTGATAAAGTGTTTTTGCGGGGGATTCTTCTTCATTACTTTAACATGAAAAAAAGTGCTACTGAAAGTCATCGTATTTTGGTTGAAGTTTATGGTGACCATGCTTTAGCTGAGCGAACGTGTCCGAAGTGGTTTGCACGGTTTAAAAGTGGTGATTTTTGTTTGAAAGACTAACAGCGACCAGGACAGCCAAAAAAATTTGAATATGCAGAATTGGCAGCATTGCTCGATCAGGATTCTTGTCAAACGCAAGAGGACCTTGCTAAATCGTTAGGAGTTGAACAATTAACAGTTTCCAGACGCCTCAAAGCCATGGGTATGATTCAAAAAATGTCTCATTGGATTCCACATGAATTGAAAGACAGAGACGGGGAAAGAAGAAAGACCATTTGTGAATTGCTGCTTGAAAGACAGAAAAGAAAGGGATTTTTGCATCGAATCATTACTGGTGATGAGAAATGGATTTATTACGAGAATCCTAAACGAAAAAAGGCCTGGGTAAAGCAAGGTGAACCAGGTCCATCACAACCCAAACGGAATATTCACTGTGCAAAGATTATGCTGTGTATATGGTGGGATATGAAAGGTGTGGTGTACCATGAGCTTCTCACAACTGGTGAAACTATTAATGGAGAACGTTATCGACGACAATGCATTAATGCATTGTCGTCATTGTCATTAGTGCACTGTCGTCAATAAATAATGCATTTGAAGCAAGCTCTGGTCATAAAACGACCAGATTGGGGTAACAGACATGATAAACTCTTTTTTCAGCATGATAACGCTCGACCTCATGTCGCAAAATCTGTCAAAAACGATTTGGAAAATGTCGGATTAAAAGTGTTACCCCACCCGCCGTATTCTCCGGACATTGCTCCTTCTGACTTCTACTTGTTCGATTGCATGAATAACGATTTGATTGGACAGCGCTTCACTTCTTCAGAAAATATCGAAAAATGGGTCTCTGATTGGATCACTTCTAAGAATGAAGCATTTTTTCGACACGGAATTCGTAAATTGCCGGAAATGTGGGCAAAATTAGTGACTAGCGATGGACACTATTTTCATTAATCCCAGTGAAAAATAAAACCGCATCCCATATTGGTTACGCGTGGGTTCCGTGTGGGATTGATAGGATTTACGTGGGACGGTTTTTTCCATGTGGTATCCGTATGGAAATTTGTCACCTTAAACCCATGTGGGTAATCCCATATGGGTTACATGTGGGAACCATATGGTATTTACACACATGGGAAATCCCACGTAAGTTTCCTGTGGGATTTGCATGGGAATTAATTTGAAAGCTGAAAGCTAAAAAAAAAAATTTTTTAAAAACTAAAAAAAAAATTTTTAAATCGACATTGCATTGCGTTACGTTTATATTGTGTGAAAATATTTTATATTAATATAGAGAATGGCAAGCAAGTATGTAAGTACTACGAATAATGTTTATCTTTCTTTATAGAAATAAGATTAAGATTTGTGCAAATAGACCTATTATTAGGATAATATAATAGTTATTTGAATATAGATCTTGAGTAAATTATTTGCAAACAACTGATGCAAGTTGAAATGTTGTCAAAAACCAATCTTGCATGCATGGGACACTGCAGTGTCCCACAAAGAAATGCAGGTTTGAAAGTCGAAGAATTTCCAATTTTTATTTATTAAAAAAAGAAAAAAATAGGTTGGAGATGGGTTTCTGTAACTTTTTTTATGCTCCAAAACTTTTAACTTTAGATATAATAAGGTCCTTAGGACTTAAGAGACTTACGAACTACATTGAGGAACAAAAAGAGGATATTTACAGAAACTTTTCAATTTTTAATCTGGAGTACCACATCATGAAAATATATGAGAATAAAGCCTCAGGGTCCAGTTTTCAAAGTAATATGATCTAAAGTAATGTTTGAATAAAATAATATGCTTTAAAATGCATATAGTTATACATATAACTCCTGATAGTTAACTATATGTATAACTAGTTATACATATAATTTGTTATAAAAACTTATTTTTTAAGGTTATGCTTGAACAAATTAGTACCAATTAATTCAAATTTAAGGTTTAGTTAAAGTTCAAGTTAAAGTTCTTATTTATTCATTGTTTTTGTTAATTTTATGTTTATTTGTTCAAATTTATCAGTTAGTACTATTTTATACTACAGTAAGAATGTTTATCATTGTTGAACGTGATTTTATTAGTAACTTAATTTTATTTTCAACATATTTTGACAACACCCTTTATATTTTAAATAATGACAGCTTTACGTTTCTATTGATGTTAAATTTATTACATTTCAATAACTCAATTTGAATCTTAACTGAATTATTGTAAGCTTTGTAGGGGTTTGTTGTATATCAAATGGTGTTGTAAATAAAGTAAAAATAATATATATATATATATATTTATATATATATATATATATATATATATATATATATATATATTATATATATATATATATATAACATTAAAACTATAAAATTGATACAAAATTTCACTTTAAAACGAATACCATTAACATTGTGATGATAATAGCATTAGGAAACTAGTATTTATGTATTATTATTATACTATAAATAAATAGTTTTTTAATTCTTTTTATAAAATAAAGACTGACAACTGATAATTAATGGAAATAAATACAAATTATAAAAATCATGTAAACTTCATTTATTGTTTCTAAATACTATATTAATGTTAGTCTGCAAAGTTAAAATCAATTTAGGGCATTGTTATTAGTTCTTTTGTGATTCGCACTTCCACTTCTGTCTCTCAAATTTTTAAAATAGGTGGTCAAAGCTTGCTCAATAGGTAGGTTCTCAGCATAACAATGCTTTTTTCTTACACTTTCTAAAAAGAAATATGGCAAATTGATTACTTATTTTACCTAAATCATAAGGTCATCTATGCATAATGATGTCAGATGATGACCCGGTTTATTGAACACCTTCACCCTTTATCAAACTCAGTTAATTTTTTTGCCATCTCCCATTGAAAATGATGTCAGTTTTTGTTATCATATTATGATGGCATATCTGAATTTTTAATATAATATAAAAAATGCATATACCAACAATTTTTTTCTGGTTCAATTATAAATTTATTCTCAACAGTACTAAAAGTAAAAAAAACAAACATAAATTGTTTATTCAGATAAGCAAGCTAATTTTTGAATTTAAATTAATTTTCCTATGATACTCTACAGTTTATAGCAACAAAAGCAAGAAGTTTTTAGACCACATTGTTGGTGTAAATACCTCTAAAACCTGCTCATAGCTAGCATAAATTGTTTTACTTTTTTTTAAAATAAAATATTTTACTTTTTTTTTTAATTCCATTTTTTAATTGCCCCTCTATCTACTGGCATTATTTATGGATGATCCCATAGCCTAAATACTGTATATATATATATATATATATATATATATATATATATATATATATATATATTATTTTTACTTTATTTACAACATCATTTGATATACAATAAACCCTTACAAAGCTTACAAAATCAGTTAAAATTCAATCTGAGTTATTGAAGTGTAATAAATTTAACATCAATAGAAAAGTAAAGCTGTCATCATTTAAAATGTAAAGGGTGTTGTCAAAATATGTTGAAAATAAAATTAAGTTACTAATAAAATCACGTTTAACAATGATAAATATTCTTACTGTAGAAAGAATTAGTACTAGTTAACAACTTTGAACAAATAAATATAAAATAGTGAAAAAACAATGAACAAATAAGAACTTGAATTTGAACTAAATCTTGAATTTGAATTAATTGGTACTAATTTGTTCAAGCATGACCTTAAAAAATAAGTTTATATAATAAATTTTATGTATAACTAGTTATACTTATAGTTAACTATCAGGAGTTATATGTATAACTGCATGCATTTTAAAGCATTTTTTTTTAATTTATATATTACTTCCGATCGTATTACATTGAATACTGGACCCAGAGACTTTTTTCTATGGATGCGGAGTCCCAAAAAGGACTCCGGATTTGAAAGTCATAAAAAGATTACTTTATCCTAGTTTTTGGTATCCAGGAGCTCTAAAAATGTAAATAAGTCTATAGACTACTATTAGGAAAAAAAATTAGGACTTTTAGGTTAGAGGAACAATTGTTTTTTGAGCCCGGAGTCCTTAGGCATAATGGCGGCAAGGACTCCGGGACTCCAGGACTCCGGGCTTAAAAACAATAAGTTTCAAGTCATTAAATCTCATGAATTTTTTTATTATAGTAGATAATAAGTCAACAAACATGTTTAGAGCTTCTGGACACTACAGAATTGGAAAAAGTAAAGATATAAAGCCGGAGTCCTTTTGGGACTCCGCATTCCTGCTTTTTTCCCAATTACACCGTCGTACTCCAGATTAAAAATTGAAAAGTTTATGTAAATATCCTGTTTTTATTTCTCAATGTACTTCGTAAGTCCCTTAAGTTTTATGAATCTTATTATATATAAAGTTAAAAGTTTTGGAGCCTAAAAAAAGTTACAGAAACCTCCCTATCTCCCCCCTATTTTAATATTTTTTTTTTAATAAAGAAAATTTGACTTTCAAACCAGCATTTCTTTTTGGGACACTGCAGTGTCCCATGCATGCATGCTTGGTTTTTGACAACATTTGAACTTGCATCAGTCAATTGTTTGCAGATAATATACTCAAGAACTATATTCAAATATCATATGAACATGTTAGAGAATGTTCATATGATATTTGAACATCACAAGTTTAATAATATTGTTGTGATATGTTATATAAATAATACCATAATAGATTATGATATGAAAATAAGATAGGATATGAAGGTAATGATCAAAGAATAAATTTACTTACAGAAATTTAGATGTTTGTTTATTAGTTTCAGAATATTATATTATGTGTGACCGCGACCTTCTATGATAACAGACCTTGACATCGCGTAACAAAGTTGTTAAACTGAAGGCCAATTCCTAATACTGTGTTTACATTTTCATCTTTTAACATTAGACGAAAGTTTGTGTTAACGCTTTTTTAAAAAATCTTTAAAATTTGATTGGTTTATAAATTAGATAGCGCAACTTCAAGACGATAACGTTGTAAGGTTCAAGGGGTTAACATTGTAAGGTAATAATATTGTCCAACTAACGAAAAGTTTTTTTAATAATTAAAATGCCTTTAAAATGCTGTGTAACTCTTTGCAAGTCGAACTATTTAAACTACAACAAAAATATCAATTTATACAACTACAACTACAATATCAATTGCAACCACAACAAAAATATCAATACTCAACTACAACAAAAATATCAGTTTATAAATTTCCGAAGAATCTAGAGGAGAGAAAAAGATGTAGTGAAGCTATCCCAAGAACTGGTTTTATTGTTGCAGACTATACAGCAGTATGTCAACTGCATTGGCCAAATGAAGCACCTTTTGAAAGCAAATATGGGAAGCAACGACATTTAGACCCACCATCTGTTTTTAAAAATATTCCGCCTAGTTGTTTAGCCACACCAGCAAGTAAAGGTAGAAAAACTGTAACTTCAAGCGGTTTTCGAAGCATTCTACCAGATGAGTTAAATCATTTTCTAATAGAGGATGAACAAATATTTAACGATATTCAATCTTTGTTAAGTGATAATAATGATGTTATTGTTTTCCAGCTTAATAAAAAAAGTTTACAGATACAATCAAAAATGTACAAACTTGGTGTTCCATTATTTATTTTTGTAATTTTCAATGATTATTCATTTGTAGCTAACCATAATGGCAACCAACTTGAAATATTTCATCTTTAGTCTAAACAAATTAAAGTTAATAAAAACAAAATCAGCTTTATTTGAAGCAGATTGATTTTTAAAAAATAAAGAAAGTTCGCTTCAGTCAAATATTCTATTCGAACACCTTAATGCTATGAGAAAAGTTAATGTTGGTGAAGTTTTATATACTTCAGATGTTATATGTAGAGCATATGAGTATTTTGCTATGCGACGAAGCTTATATGATAGTTTGTGTATTGACTACAAGTTACCACCAAGTATAAGGATTTTAACACGATTGAGTTCAAAAATAAGCTCAATAGAGGACCTAAGTTTCATAAATAGTATTTTTATGAATTTAAATCCATTGAAAAGAACTTCCATACTACTAGTTGATAAGGTCTATGTCAAAGCTTCATTACTTTACCAAAGAGGTGGTTTGTTTGGTAAAGCAGTAAACTACCCTGAAAAGTTAGCTAAAATTTAATCATAAATTTTATCATTTATGATTAAATGTCTTTTTAGAGGTCCAGAATTTATATGTAGAGCTCAACCTGTTTCAAGTCTTTCCTCTGAATTTCAGTTTGCTCAATGTCAACAAATTGTTGATACGATAAATAATATTGAAAGTAGTAAGACACTGGTAATAATTACTCATGGTAACCGTGTAAATCAAAGATTTTTTGGAATGTTTAAAACAGTTGATAGTAAACCATGGTTATCAACATCAGGTATATATTTATTGTATGATTATGTGCATTTCTTAAAATCTATACGAAACAATTGGTTGACAAAAAAGACTGGCGAACTTCAATTTTTGAACAATAAAGAACTGGCTTTGGCTAAATGGAGTGATTTAGAAACTTTATATAAAACTGAGTGCAATAGTCTTTTTAAACCCTCTAAACTTACAGCTAAATCAGTTTATCCAAAACCAATAGAGAGACAATCTGTAAAGTTTTGTTTGTCTGTTTTTTGCGAAGAAACAGTAGCTGCATTATGAATGCATCCAGAGATTAAAAATAAAGCATTTGAAGGTACTGCTGTATTTATTGAAAAAATAATTTTTTTTCGAATGTTGTTAATGTCAAAGCACCTGGTGCTGGCATTCGGTTTAGAAATGAATTTTGCGGAGAAATCCACTCAGTTGGTGATCAACAGTTACAACTGCTACGAGATATTGCTGAACTGTCAAATTTTATGAAACCTACAGGTAAGCGTGTAAAACAGCTTGCGCTAGATACTATCAATGCAATAGCCCATTCATGTTATGGCTTTATTGATCTCGTAGAAACTTTGTTAAGTAATGGAGCAAAGTATGTCTTATTAGGTTGGTTTTCAACAGATCCACTTGAAAAAGCTTTTTCTAAGCTTCGACAGGGATCTGGAGGTACTTACTTTATAAACGCTAAATCTGTAATTGAAAAAATTAATATTCAACATACTAAATTGATATTAGAACTTGACATTCCTGTTGATGGTATCGATGGTCATACTTGTGACATATGTTTTAGAGATACTTCTACTGATGAAAAAGAACTTCTGGATAATATACATGATCTTGAAAGCTCAGTTAATAAATCTACATTAGTGGCTATAGTTTACATAGCTGGCTATGTGCAAAAAAGCGAAATAAAAATTTATGATAATTCTACTAATTATTATTATAAATATGGAAGTTATCTGTATAGCCTAAACAGAGGCGGACTTGAAATTCCTTCTGATAATCTTTTCTAATGGTCAATATTTTGCTTTTTTTTTTTCAAGGTGCTACTGACCCTTTATGCAGAACATTTTGTGTTACTCAGTTTCAGTTCCTTGCTGCTAAATAAATTTAAAATCACAAAAAAACAATGCAGAGTATATTCTAATATACTGCTAAAGAATTACTCACTAATTACCACTCCCAAAATACTAAAGCTATCATAATTTATGTGAAAATTAGTTTTGTAATTTATTATACTATTTACTTGTAATGTTCTTTATTTTCTCATTAGCCTATATGTCTCTCAATATGTTTGGATTTGTAAATATTTACCCTGTTGAGATATATTGATAAAACTTTTTTTTCGCTTAAATCAACTTTTGTTGGTGTTTTTTATTGTTGGTGATTTTTATTGTTACCATTTTTAGCAAAAAAAATTAAAAATACAGTTATCTTTCTAATATATAGATATATACTTTGATATGGTTCTGGTTGTTATTGATACTATTTAATATTACATAAATATTCTTAATGAAATTTGAAATACGAAAAATATGATTATCTTTTAACAATTTTTTGTTGTTTTTTTTTATATTTCCGTCTTTACTAAAGATTATTATTAGAAAACATAGACTGCCATTACACCCTACCTAATAAAAATATATCAATATAATTAAAAGTGAAAGTTTAATCGGCCTTCAGTTTTTACGGCATTTTGCACGATGTCAAGGCCTGTTATTATAGACGGCCGTGTGTGTGACGAAAAAGTAAAGATACTTTTGCATCCAGTGGCTATTGCACCCAACGTCTACATCATTGAAAAAGTAGATTTTTACATTTTTGTTTTTGTTTTTTTGTTTAACTACTTATCCTAATTGATGACTTTTTTTCAGGATTCTCCTCATGGGTTCAAGGTCATTACGCATAATATGTGTTCAATTACCCATAATACGTTAGTCATTGTAAGTAATAAATTAGGAAATAATTATTTGTGAAATATTGTAGTCATTAATGATTTCAACCTGGCTAAAAATTAAAATTGCTCGACTAATAAGGTTCCTTATTAAAATTGCTCTCTGTATATATATATATATATATATATATATATATATATATATATATATATATATATATATATATATATATATATATATATTTGTATTTATATTTTTTTTTTAGAAAATGTTTAAAGAAAGTTAGAAGATACTAAAAACCTTGGTATTATGCATGCCGAAGCGATTTAATTAATTCAATCGACAAAAAACGGCGTGGTAATCGCAAAAGAAAAAATAATATTTTTAATATTTATTTTGGATGTATTAATTAATAGCATTTATTTTAAAATAAATTCATTTTGCAACACGTTTTTTAATTTGTCATAATAGTTTAAGGTAAATCCCACATGGGTTATAGGTGGAAAACATGACATGTAAAAGATCAAAAATGCTACACATTTTGAATACCAAATGGGATAAAGTACCAAATACCAGATTAGGTTAAGCCTCTCTGAAAGCTTCGATGATTAATTTTAAATTACTATTTAAGTAATTTTTAAGTTAATAGAATTTTAAAAATTATCATAGAAGCATTCGGACTTTCATTTGTCTAGTATTGACTACTTTTATACCATTTGAATTAAAATATGTGGCATTTAAGATCTATAACATGTAGTATTTTCCACCTATATCCCATGTAGGATTTACCACATAAAACCCATGTGGGATTTACCATATGAAACCCACATGGGACAAAATAATAATCCCCAGATGGGTTACATAAGGAAAAAATCCACGCGTATCCCATGTGCGCTTTTTCACTGGGATGTATTCATCCATTTAGTTTTTGAAATAAACCTTCAATTTTCAATTAAAAAGCGCATGAATTAATTCCTTGACCAAATACGTCATAATAATTATTTAACTGGTCTAATAATTTAGTTGCAAAATCATTCAAAATACATTAGGAAATTGAAAAAAATTGAAAAGATATTTTTAATTTATTTAAAGGAAACCGTTATGAATCAAAAAATTAAAAAAAATTGTTGACAAGAGTTTCTCCAATTAAAGAAAACGAATTTAAAAAAACAGTTAAGGATTCTCAAAACTAATTCCTAATCTCTTGAATAAAGAATTAGAAAATCCAATATAGAAAGGAAACAAAAATTGGGCAGATTATGTAGAGGAGAATTTTTGATTTTGAGAAATTATTGAAGAAAGAAATATCTGCTAATAAAAGTAACAGAGTAAAAGGCAAGCTTCCTAACATAAAAATACTTGATGACATTTTTGCCAACAGGCGTTAAGGTCGAGCTAGCTTTTTCATCTGCTGGTAATATATATGCAGTTTTTTGAGAAGTAGATTGGGAGATAATGCTTTGAGATACGTCTGTTTATTAAGATTACTTTTTTTGTAATGTTTCTTTTATTTTTTGACATTTAAATCAATGATTTATATTTCTGGTTTTTGTATTTTTTTTTTTTTATAAAAATTTCGAATTATATTGATTTACTAATGAATTGATTTATTTTTATTTAAAACATCTTTATAAATATTTTTCAAATTATTGATTTTCAAGCTTGTTATTCCAGATCACTATAAAGATAAGCGAAACTGTCATTTATAATCTGTATAAGATATCAAACTCTACCAATAACTTGCGGGATCCTTTTTGAGCCCGCTGGAATTTAAAAATCTTGTGTAAATAAATGTGTGCGGGATCGTAATCATTAATTGAACATACTAAGGTTGGCTTTTTAATTGTAAAGGAACTAACAACACTGCTCCAAACTAATATATATTTTATAACTTCATTTTCTAATTCAAAAATTCTTGATTTGGGAAAATGGGACATTATGAACGAATTTATTGGTAGAACTAAATTAAAGTCAGAAACTTTACCATCCAGAAACAAAGTAAATGTATTTGAGGATTCATATAAAGAAACGGAAAAAATAATTTTTTTGTAAATGCTGACCCAAACCTAGCATCACAAATAAATAATTCTAACAAATCATATATTAACTATTTTAACTATTTTACTGACCATACTAGCTTACATCATGATAATAATCTAAAGTTAGAGGAGTTCAAAGAAGCAAAAAAATCACTAAAAAGAAATAAAGCTCAAGGCATTGATGTTATTTCCAGCAATATAGTAATTGATATCATACCCTTTATGAGAGATTTTTTATTTCATATTTTTAACTTATCAAGTCGAACAGGAATTGTCCGGAAATATTAGAAATAGCAAAAATTTTAGCAATACTTAAACTGGACAGAGAGCATCACTAACCAATTACAGGCATATCTCAATTCTTTCAAAATTCTCCGAGCTTCTTGAACGAAAAATCTGCAATAGACTGTATAAATATCTAACAGAAAACAAAATTTAAATAAATATCAGTACAGTTATCTGATGAACCATTTAACGGAACACGCAATTGTAGACCTCAGGAACAACATCAGCTCACCTCATGAACAACATCAGTCATCTTTTTGTAAAGGACTATTTGTATCGGGATTCCTTATTTACCTTGCAAAAGCTTTTGATACGGTCAACTATAAAATTCTGATTGAAAAATAAAAAACTAAGGTATAAAAAACAAAACTTTAAAATGGCTCACCGGTTACAGGGTTTTTATCTGTCAAATATGTCTGAGACATATTTTCTGCTGACATAAAATATGTCTGAGACATATTTTCTGCTGACATAAAATATGTCACACATATTTTCTATCGACATATTTTGACATAATTTTATATCTGAATTATTTGCTATTTGATATTCTTGAAGAAAAAATCAATCTAACAAATTTATTGCGCATTTCAACTTAATTTACAGAGTTAAGTAAAAATAGTTTAACAAATTTGTTGCTTTTTTGCAATCAATTATGCTTCTTAAAACTTTTTCTTTAAGCCCTATAAGCAAACATCATTTGTTTCATAAAGGTCTTTTTCTGCCCTTTTTAGCGATGTATCATTTGATAGTATTGACTAATATTGGCATTTATTGACTTATTTATTGATTATGACTTATTTATTGATTATGACTAATATTGAAATTGATAGTATTGACTAATATTGACATTTGATAGTATTGACTAATATTGACTAGTATTGAGGCATCATTTGATAGTATTTGATAGTATTGATTAATATTGATTAGTATTGGCGCTTTCCCTTATTAGAATGTAAAAACCATCTCAAGCTGAGTTTTTATTACTGAAAGTGGTTTTTATTAGTATGACAAAACTTAAAGTTATTTCTTTGATTAAAATAATAGTAAAAAAAAAACTTTTTCAGTTATTTTTAATTACTAGTTGATCCTGAAAAAGATCTCATTATGAAAAATTGAATTCAAAAGATTCTATGAAAAAAACGGTTCACAGAATTTCAAAAAATTCGTGCCAAATTAAATTCATTTAAGCTGAAGAATTTGAAATATTTCACAAGAGTTATATTCAGCTCATTAAATTCATATTAAGAAGACTAACCGGTAATAATTTATAACTAATTACGAATAATATACTTTTAGTTATAATAGTTATGATTTATTTAACAACAAAATAATTGACAATTGCATTATAACAGCATAATTAACTGCCATAAACTTGCATAAAATGTTTTGAGTGAAATATATATTGGAATAATTATTTTTTTCGTTTTCCTTACGATTTAAGTCAAAAAAGGAGAATAATTTATTGATTGAATCAATTATTAGTTAAAAATAACTAAAAATGTTTTTTTTTTAAATATTATTTTAATCAAGAGAATAATTTTAAGTTTAGTCATATTAATAAAAACCATTTTCAGTAATAAAAACTCAGCTTGAGATGGTTTTTACATTCTAATAAGGGAAATTGCCAATACTAATCCATACTAATCAATACTATCAAATACTATCAAATACTATCAAATATTATCAAATGATGCATCAATACTAGTCGATACTCTCAAATGATCGATTGGCTAAAAATACTTTGTCAATAGTATTGACAAAGTATTTTTAGCGATGTATCATTTGATAGTATTGACTCAATACTATCAAATAATACATCGCTAAAAAGGGCAGAAAAAGACCTTTATGAAACAAAAGACATTTGCTTATAGGATTTAAAATAAAAGTTTTATGAAGCATAACACAGGTCAACAAAAACAAAATTTTTTTCTGGTGCCAAGAAAACAATTTGTTTTTTATGTAGGATTTCTTATTTTGATTTCAAACAAGCAACTCATTTTTTACCATCACGTCAAATTGTAAAGATAATTGGGTTCAAATCTTTAGAATTTGGGGAAAAGTCCCTAACGTTGTCGAAAAAAAAGTTCTTCAAAAGTATGTCAACCTGAGTCTCAAAAGAAGCGTATTTTCATAGAGATTTTAAAGATGTTATTCGTTTGTAATAAAAATAAGTATTTTTTGTATTATTGTTGACATTTTTTTAAGAGCCTTTAGCTTTTTTAAGAGCCTTTAGCTTTAAGAGCCTTTAGCATTTTTTCAAATAATTTTTTTGCCAAAAAATTTTAAGGAGAAATTTTTATGTTTTCTAAAATCTCTATACTATCTTCTAAAATACGCTTTTTTTGAGACCCAAGTTGACATACTTTTGAACAACTTTTTTTTTGACAATATTCGGGACTTTACCCCAAATATTTAAGATCTGAACCCAAATATCTTTACAACTTGACGTGATGGTAAAAAATGAGTTGCATAATTGAAATCAAAATGTGATATGCAATCCAAAAAATTAATTGTTTGCTCGGCACCAGAAAAATTTTTTTTTTTGTTGACCTTTAATTATAATTGATTGCAAAAAAGCAACAAATTTGTTAAACTATTTTTACTTAACTCTGTAAATTAAGTTGAAATGCGCAATAAATTTGTTAGATTGATTTTTTCTTCAAGAATATCAAACAGCAAATAATTCAGATATAAAATTATGTCAAAATATGTCCATAGAAAATATATTTTACATATTTTATGTCAGCAGAAAATAATTCAGACATAAAATTATGTCAAAATATGTCGATAGAAAATATGTCTGACATATTTTATGTCAGCAGAAAATCATTCAGACATAAAATTATGTCAAAATATGTCGACAGAAAATATGTTTGACATATTTTATGTCAGCAGAAAATAATTCAGACATAAAATTATGTCAAAATATGTCAATCGAAAATATGTGAGACATATTTTATGTCGGCAGAAAATATGTCTGAAAATATGTCGACAGATCTGCCAGACATATTATGTCGTAACAACTCTGACCGGTTATTTAAATAATAGACAACAATGTGTCATAATTGATGATATTTCTAGTTCAAAGTTTATTAAAAATTAAAAATTAAAAAATTAATTTTAAAATTAAAAAAAAAAAGTGGTGTTTTAAGGGGATCAATTCTAACCCACTTGGAATGGTTATAAACAGAAGTGCTTCATGGACAGCCCAAATAAAGGCCATCAACACTCAATTATCTAAAAATCTTGGTTTACTTTTTAAAGCTAGACATTTTTATCACAAAAGAACTTAAAAACTCTATACTTTTTGTTTATACATAGTCATCTCTCGTAGACTACTATTGCTTAGGGAAACACAAACAAGACAAAATTAATGTCAACTTACCGACAACAAAAACATGCTTCTAGAATTATATATCATAAAAACAAACATACACATGCTAAACCTCTATTAAAAGAAATAAAAGCGGTAAACATTTATCAAATCAATATCTATGCTAATATACTAATTATGCTAAAATATAAAATTGGATTAACAGAAAACATCTTTCATTTAATTACCAATAAATTAAACACTAGAGCAACTGGTAATTTTATTGTACCCCAAACAAAAAACAAGAAACTCTCAATTTGGTATCTCTAATTGAGGGCCCTATTTACATAACAAATTATTTCCGTAATAGACCTTAATTATCATACCAGACATTATATTTTCTTTAAGTCAAAACTTAAAAATTTTGTCCGTAGTATTGATAATTACATAGAATATTTTTAGTTCACATGATAAATTAAAATTTGAACTAAAACAATCTACAAAGTGGAAAAGTCGGATTTATACATATTTCTAAAAAACATTAAAAAAAATGATAAATAAAATAAAATACATTCTCAAAAATCATAGTACAACTAGAAAAGACAAAACAAAATATATCACAATAATGTTGAAATTATTTGTGCATAAGAATCACAATGTTAATGTGTATCTTGCGTATCAACCCAAGGTTCTTAATGATAAGACTTATTCATTCTTCTTCGAGCTTTCGATAACAATATAATTTATCTTAACAAGTCTTTCACAATATATTCAACTAATACTTCCTAAATGTATTTTTTTCAATTGTTTCTTCTTTTTTAACTGAGTGTTATTTTTTATGTCAAATGTATTTGGTTAAATATAGTCTTTTGTAACGCAAGTATAAATTGCTTTTATTACGATGTGAAGAAGTTGTAACTAATATGTATCTGTGAAAGTGTAAATAAATAATATCAATAACTAAATTTTATAGAGTTGATATAGTATTTTAAAATAATAATAGTTTTCACATGTTTCTTATCTTTACACCTATGTGGTCTAACTTTTACTCAACTCATTGTTGTAGCACCTTATTTTTATAAAATGTAACAAAAAATTAGTTAATCCAAATAACAATAACAGATAACTTTTTTCCTATGCCATGTACATGTTTATGGTGTTTCTTTTATTTTTATGTAAAACTTTATAAAATTTTTTATAAAAAAGATGTTTTATTTTAGTTAGATAAAAATATAAAGTCAATAGTGTGTCTTATGATTTATATTAATCTTTGACATAAAAATGAAATACAAAAACAATGATTTTATAAGATTTATAAACACAAATTTAGAAGAATGGCTTTACATGATAGGCTGTAAAATAATTTGTGTTTAGCAAAAAATAAGAAAGATATTAGCTCATTGCACCCGGTGTATAAATTGTTGAAAAGTACTTTTATTATTCTTTTTTTATAATTTAACGATGCAATCAAGTTAGGCACTTTTTTTTAAAAATTAACAATCTAAACGGTTTTGCAATCTTTTCACGTTACTGGCAAATAATAGGTAAAAAAATTACAGCTTAATTTTAATTTATAATCTTCGCTATCAATTCCCTAAAGCAAGTTAGTTGCTTTTAAAATTTTAAAACAGATTTTTTGTTGCCAAGGATTTTGTCATTTTGCTCTATAATGTCTGTTTCTAAACTACTTTGTGTAGATTTTATCTATGTAATAAGCAAAAACTATTAGAATATGTAAATAAGCAAAAACTATTAGATACCACTTAAATTTACTCTTATAAAGGTGTCTATGATTGTTTTTTAACTAATTCACTTCCTGCAAACTTTAAAGCATACACTGTTAAAGTTGGGAGTTTGAGAAATTAGAGTAAAGTGAAAGACCTAAAAAGTGGTTAACAGAACACTCTAAATTCTGTAGATTCAGGAAAAAATGAAGACAGATAAGAATTCCAAAACAACGATGTGCAAGAAAAATAGCTAAATGAATTTAAGCTTTTCATGCATAAGAAAATTTGTCAATTAATGGATAAAAATTTGCTAATTGACAAGTCATGCAAGATTGAGTTTCGGTTGAATGAACAATAGAGGATAGTTTGTTTATTGATTGCGCCACCATGGTAGAATTTGTAAAAAGAAAGATGTAACTTTACAACTATGAGATAGAGGCTCAAGCTTGGCAGCATGATCCTACCTTTGCAATTAAATGGACATGAGGTTTGCTTAAAAGGCTATAACTAAAAGAAAATCTGCCATAACGTAAAATAAGAGACTGAGTAAGAGTTTTATTATTCATCAATAAAGATATATAAACAACATAGCTATATTGCAATAAATATCAGCGGTAAACAACTAAGTTTTATAGGATTTATTTCGGCAGCCATTTTAAGCTCCAAGTTAATGAAACAAGATTCGTTGCTTATTTTAAGTCATCAAAAGGCGAGGATTTTTTGTCAAGACTGGAGTTATGTTGCTAACTATTAAAGTTGTCAGTTGTATTGTTAGCAAATTGGGCCACACAAGGCGTAAGATTATTATTAAGATTATTATTAGAAAAAAAAAAAGAAATAATGTTGGAACTTTGTGTCACTTGAGAAGTTATTGGAGAAATTTCAGGGTTTTTAAAGATCCTAAAATTTCTCCAATAACTTTTTATGTCTCCAATAAGCTTTAATGGTGAGGTATAAACTCGTCAAACAAGTCATCATAAGTATTAACTTAACAACTTTCTTGTATCTATACATGTACACATGAGTAAATCCAAACTGAGCATTTAAATTCTTAAAAATGTTCAAATTCTAACTATATTAATATAATGAAAATAAATAAAGTTAATAAGAGAATTAATAAAAGTTAAATGTTATACTTTACCAATATCATGTTGGTTGTACTCTTGTAACGTCACATTGACATTATAAGATTAAAGTATAACATTTATAACGTCATAAGTTTAAAGTATAACATTTAAATTTATAACCAAAATATAAACTAAAAAATTTATTAAATAGTATTTAATAAATTTTTTAATTTATATTTAATAATTCTTAACTAAGATTCCTCAATTTAGGTTATGGTTATTAAGTATTACCCATGTAAAAAGAAATCAAACTGACGTCATTAGGATTAGATCAAAGTATTCTTATTTTTTATAATTAAAATTAAAATAAAAAAAAATATACTTTTAGTTTAGATTGAATAAGGTTATTATGCAGAATTATATTCATTAGCATTTATTTATTCTATTTTCAGAAAATCTCTAAAAAATGAAGAGTATGAAAATACTGGTATTGAAAAAGTCAAGATGGTTTACTTTATAAACCAAGATATAAAAAAATGGCGAACAAATAGTATTTTCCACCTACATAATATTAATCCCCACAAAATAATATCTGCCACAAATATTACATGCGGTTAAGAAACACTAATAATTTCCATGTAGACATGTAGACTATATAACCCATATAGAATTTACCAACAACGTTCTAAGTCGGATTTTTCATACAGAGTAATAGTGGTAAAACCAACAAAATTTATACAAGACCTAAAAAATATGTGCTCTTTTCCACCCATTTTTCATGTGTAGTTTAACATAGAAAATCCATGTGAGTCAAATTAGTAACTCCAAAAAATAATACATGGGGTAAAAAAACATGTGTAGCCTATATAAAATTTGCCATATACAACCCATGCAGGATTACCAACCAATGTTCTATGTGGGACTAACCCCTTGAAAACCTCGTGGGACAAAATAACTATCCCCACATGGATTAAATGTGGAAAAAACCATGCGTATAATATGTGCATTTTTTACCGGGAAAACGCTATTGTTTTGAATAGAGGGATATAAAGTAGCATTATGTAAATCCGTCAGAAATACAACCAATTAATTAGACATTAACTTAATTCTAATCTAGTAATGTATTATTAGATGTTTCAAAATTTAAACACTTAAAATAACAATAAACTCAAAAAACTTACAAATGTGTTAATCTTATTTGCAGCGTTTTAACTGCGTTTGACGTTTAAAACAATACCATTAAATAGTTTTTTAAAAGTGGATTGTGATTACTAAATATTTTTACTATAGCTATATCATAACTTAATGCTAACATTTGTCTTAAATATTTTAACCAAAAAGTTGCTTCTAGATATTTAATATTTTAAATGCTGTCAACTGTATTTGCTCAGGTTTTGTAGCACCTTTAGGTTTTTTTTAGTTAATAAGATATAAAAAAAAAATTAAAAAGCATATTTAAAAAAGATTTATTTACTAATAATATGTAGGCTATTATTTTCTTTATAATTTTTATAATAAATTTTTTAATAAAAATTGCAAATAAATTAATTTTACTACATGGTAGACAATAATCGCAACTTACTAATATATTTTGGCAATTATTTTTAATAATTTTTAATGAATAGACTTTTGATGTTAGTATTTGGTAAACAAAATAAAATTTTATTTTATAAACATATTCATCTAAGACATGAACCCCCAATCCTCCACCATTATTTTGCTGGTTCTTGCTGGCCAATTAGTTTATAAGAAAGCAAATTGTAGATAAATTTTAATTCTAAAGAACTTTCTGAATCATGCCAAGTCTCCAGGGCCTTCTCAAATGGGGGGTTTAGGGATGTTTCTCTCCCCTTCTTTCCCAAAGCTGCTAAATATGCATTTGAGACCACCATGATAGACCTCTTCGGGACGGCCTTGCAAGTCTCTTAAAAGATATGACGTCGAACGCATATTTTAACATAATTAAAAGACATATTCAAATGATATACTCATTTTAATTATTTTTTATATATATAACAAAAAATATTGTCAGGAAAAATTGTAGTTTTATTACTACTTTACAACTACTTTTGCTTACTTTAAAAATTAATTCTTAGTAATCATAAACTAAAATCAAAAACACAATCTTAATTAAAAAAATTATTTACAAAGTTTTTAGTTTAACCACGCTACAAAAACACGACCGATCACATCATAGTTTTGAGTATTATCCTTAGATTATACCTAAACTAAAGTCTGACATATGCTTAAGAATAATGTCAGGAATATGACATTGAAATGCAATGAACTGTGACAAATGAAATTCTTTTCACGCAATTTCAAAATGTAGTTTTACAACATATTCATTGCTTCTTCCTATAATATCTACATCAATGATAATTTTTAAGTTCTTGCAGACATCAAATTAAACCTATGTAATTCATTAGAAATATCCTGTGATGATTTCATGTTATATTTTGCCATACATAATTTCAATTCTCTAATGGAAATCTTTAAACATACCACTGAACACTCGTGATGAGCTGCTATTATTAAACTAAATGCAGACCTGATTTATTTCTTTAAGTATTTAAATTAAATATTTTTAAATAAAATTATATACATTGTATCTACTTTTTTATTTTTGAAAACAAATTAAAATCTTTTGATATCTAAAGAAGTCTGAAAACTTAAGGAAGCACGTACCCATGCAGCACAAAACAGTGGGGCAGTGTCGGTCTAAGGAATTTAACGTTGCTCATAAATTTGATTTAACTCAAAACTTTAATGGAAATACAAAGAGGAAAAGATTCAGGGATAAGACAGATAATTGCTCTGGTATAATGTAATCTTCAGTAATCTTAGAGCTAAAAATTATTTTTCTTTAAACTTCATGTAACCTTTCTAAATTTAATTAAAACTTCTACAAATAAAATTCATTTTGAAATTTTTGATAAATTGAAATTTAAGGCCAATTAAAACGTCTTGTCAATATTCATTAAACATTTTGTATATCTTTGAATTATAATGCCCTATTTGGGCATTGATTCCGAAAACCAGTTTACAAGCAATTGCATTCAATGCGTTATATTCTTTGTTATATTTTATTGTAATGCAATCAGAAAACCCGTGTGTAACGTTTGATCAACAGTTTTGCGTTAAAGTGTGAAAAAATACCTTTTTTTTTTTTTACGCTTGAACGTTGTTAAGTGCATGTGCTTAAAAAGTACAAGAAAACAGATTTTTTAGCGTGAATGATTTGACATTAAGAATATAATTGACAGTCTACTATCATAAATATCCATATGAAGCGGTGAACAGAAGTTTTACTAAAAATATTTTTATTCGTATAAAGTTTTAATGATTTTGCGTTTATATACAATTTAAGCATACAAAATCATAAAAATTTAACTTTTATGCTATTCAATTAGAGCTCTCATACAACGATCACTCATCAACTTATCGAGCAAATCGTATTTTGCTGTATGTGACACTAATGTTCCTAAAAAGAAAAATACCATATAAATCTTTTATGCATTGCATGTAAAAAACTGCTACAAAGTGTTAACAATAAGAATAAAGAATTGATAAATTTCTCATGTTATATAAAAGGAACAATATAAAGATGCACACCACATTTTTTCAAAAATTGTTTATAAATATACTACATAATGAAGTTTTTTTAAAATGATTTATTTCCATAAGTTCCAGCTTTCTTACACAATGCTATAGCACATTTTAACATAATTCTATCCAAAATTAGCAGAAGCTGAAAAAATGCTCTAAATATCATAGAATATGGTTAGTTAGATCGCGTATTACTTTATTCAGGAAATTTTTATACAGGAGCAAAAATATAATAACTAATAAAACTTTGCATTATTATTTTAATTTACTTCACTTACATCAAACTCTGTTATATCGTTTATTTAATCATAAAAAATTATGACTCTTCAAACGCAATCTTTTCCGCCATTATATACACTGTAGATGAAGAATTTTTGATTTCAGACTTAAGGCATGGTAGCTCCATAAAAACATGGAAAACCTATTATACAAAAAAAAATTAGAATAGAGTAAAAATTTAATAAAAAACTATTGCGGAAAACTGAAAATTGATTAAATATCAAAACATCTATTGAAAAACTTTTATGCGGCCGTGGCGCAGTGGTTAATGTGCTTGCTTTATAAGCAGGTGATCGAGGTTCAAATAGGGCTTTAGACATATTTTTGCGTTATGAAAAGGAAGAAGGCGTGAACTTCCTGCTTAAAGACACCTCCGCCGTGCTCTGTGACAAGACATTTAGGTCTTCTTGGTGCATCTAACAAAAAAAAAAAAAAAAAATGAAAAGATAATATTTATAAACAAACGCGTTCTAATAACAGGTTTATAACTTGATGGCAGTTCATCATAATAATAAACTGCACCGATGAATCTCTGTAAGTCTTTTTTATCTTGTTGAAAAAATAGATTTTGTATTATTTAATAACATGTTAAAAATACATACACATTTTTAAATTAAAATTAAAAGTAAAAACAGATGAACTTACATTTAGAAAATTTTTGCATGGTAATATCAGGACTTGTTTCTCTTATGTGCAATAGTTGTGATAAATTAGTCTTATCGTTCTATAGTTGGTACTAAAAACAAATACAAAAAATTGCACACTCCATTCTTTTATATAGATTTACATTGACGTATTTCGTTAAGAATATTATATATAACACCAACTTTGTAAAATTACTAAAAAGATTGCATATATAAGCTAAGTTTAAAAAAACAATCTGATTCTTGAAGTTTAGAACTTGAAGACTCTGAATAACTTTATCTCTTTAGTTCTTTAGTCAGGATTTAGGTTTGTCAATATTTATAATTTCCATTCCTTATAAGATGAAAATAATGTTTTTGTACTTTTTTACTCAACGTACAGTCGCTATCTTAATTTTTTATTATAATCGATGCTTGTTACTACTTAATAAAGTCTTCCAGGTAAGCCACAAAAAATCATTGCCTAATATTATGTCTACAAAGTTATTTCTACTAGAAGTTCTACTTGTATAAATATTGTGGAGTAATTGCTAGCTGGAGGAGAAATAATCTAGATAGAAAGAGCCTCATACATTCGTTAAAAGATTTATTTATGAAATGATTCTTACTAACACTTACTTTGTTTTAGGTTATGATCATTTCATTGTAACTATAAATAGATCTTTTTTACTAATGATTGAGATTGGTAGTGAAATTTTTTTTAGTATATTTAAAAAAGAAACTTTGTACTCATAAACAAATAAAAAAATATAATCAAAATACATATAATATGTTTATAGATATATATATGTGAATATATATATATATATATTAGGGCGGGTCGTACTTTTTTTTTTTTAGAGTTGCTAACCTGGCTATGGTCTAAAAAGTTGCTCTAGGTGCTATTTATTGTAAAAAGGCCAAAAACATTTAAAACAACAGGTGTCTTGTACTTGCAACTTTACCGCAAAGATTTACCCTTTAATGGCTTATAGCTAAAAATATAAGAAATTCATCAAGCACTTAATATGATACAGAGGCCATATCCATGGCTAGCGCAAAAAAGTATTTTTTTGGGGGTTTTATAAGCATTTTTTGCTTACTATAAAAAAAAGTTAAAAAAAGATGCACCCCCTTAATTGTGGCCCTGTCAACGATAAGGGGGTGTTATCGACGTCGAAACATAAAGTTCACTTAAATGGTGAAGTTGTAGATATTATTAGTTCAATGAAACAATATAATCAAACGTAATTTACAAAAAGTCTGATTTACAGCTAACACTAGGTAGTTCTGTTCTTGATGCAGTACACTGTAAAATCATTCCATGTCGCGATTCATGCCCAAAAACGGTTGAGCTTGCTGCAGAGATATCTTGGATAGCACGCTCAACTGCCTGAGAGTGACAGGGTATACCAAAAATGAAATCAAACTGACAGTGTTAAAGTTTTTCACTTTCAATAGCTGCGAGCAACGGTGGTTGTGTGAGGTTAGCTGTAGTCCAGTCAATCATATCAACGTAAGTCAAAGCATTGGCGTTTAGCTTGATACTTGACTTATCAAAAACACGCACAGAAGAACTACACGAAGTACTTCTCAAATTAATTATTTTTTCACAACAGAAATGTCGCACAGAATCATCATTGTCACAAACACCAGAAAGAAGAATGTTTTCGGAGTGGGCAAAGTAGTTGTTGTTCTGCAACACAGGCTCTAATATTTTCCAATCTTCTGCTCCAAGCTCATGACACTGCTTCAGCAAGTAAAAAAAGTTCTTTGCACCATCAGCGCAAGAAGGATGAATCTTGATATTGAACTATGAAGGAGCGTAAACATTTACTATAAAGCGTACAATTTTGTATAGTGACGGGGAACAGACTTCTTTTGACATATACAATCTCAAAAATTCTGTTGGCTTTTGTCAGCCACCTAGCATGGTTTAAATTTCCTGGCTTTGCGTTCTGTAAAGACCTAATTTCATCACTATTTGTATAACCTTGCTGCACTGCTAAGCATGCTCTAAGAAAATATATTTGATCTGTACTTAGACTGTTCTTAACCTCATTATTAATCTCAACCACTTTTCCTAACATAGCTTTAAACTTTGAAATTGGTAAATCCTTGGGGTCAAAGTCTAGCGCACTCATAATTACACCACTGGAACTACTAGGACCTCTTTTACATCCTCCATCAATAGCAGAAATGTATTTTCGAAATGGTAGTTCATTAGCATGCAACAGGCAAACAAGCCATTGCAGTGGTCTTGCAACGCCTTTCTCTAATTTTCGAATCACACCATTTTGTTTGCCTGTATTGGTTACTGTACCGTCACAAACAACTGCTAGTAGCGTACTTTCTGAATTTGTATTTGCAATTATCGATAATATCTTATTTGCAACGTCAACTGCTTTACCTGTTTCTGGCATTACATGATCAATGTAGTTATTGTTTGGAAATGATACAATAACATAATGTTCTTCCTTTATGCTTCTACGTATACCAGACTTCTCAACAAAAGTTAAGTCTTTCTTCCCATCAAATCCAATACAAATTAGTTCTCGCATCTCGGCAGCATGCTTAGAAACTTGTTTCTGCCGCCAAAGACCTCTCTGACGTCTAAGTTTTGCAGGATCTATTGCAGTTTCTGCCGACAATAGCTTCATATCTTTTAGCACTGCATTCACTACAAGACAAGCTTCTCTGTTACTAATCTTGCATCTGTCCAAAGCTTTGCACAACTCCGGATATTGTTTCATGTTTCTGGGTGCTGCAACACCATCATTAGATTCACCACTGGAAATTTCATAATCAAGAACTTCATCACCCATGTTTAGTTGAAGATCTACGTCCTCACCACCATCATCATCAGCATCATCACTCATGTTGTTGTAGATATAATTTATTTTTGTCTCATATTTTATTTTCTGATTGCGCTCAAATTTTAAACGTTTGACTGCTCTCATTTCTTTCTTCTGCAACATACCTGTAGCTTTTATATCTATAGCACCTATATACATTTTGCTTTCAGTTTTTTGGTCCAACCAGAAAGACCATTCTGTTGGAGGTATTTTATGCGACAGTGGACAAATACATTGTGAATTCTCTTGTATACCGCTGTCAACACGTTTACAAGTACATATATCAAATACAGTTTGTAATGATTTCAAACAGTCTTGGTTGTTGATGGATATCTTCTTAGAACTGGGATATTTAGCAAGACCCTTAACTTTATCAATCAATTTCTTTATACGATTGACTACACTCTTTGTGTCAATTACTGGGATACTCGCAGTGTTGTAGATACTTACAACTTCATGTGCTACAGCTGTCACTCTCTTCTGCACACAATCATATTTATTGTGCTTTAAGTAGTAGTCATACAGTCTGTAAACATCACTAGATGTAGGAAGTTGATTTTTTTTTATAACTGCAGGCTGCCCCAGAACTGAGTGTTTAGTCCCAAGTCTTGTGCTGACGGACGCCATTTATTAATACTCAATACAATGGAAACCAACTTGTTCAAACAATATCATATAACAATTAAAAAAAATTGATTATAAACAACTGATTGAAATAAACCCTGTTGTAGCAAGAATCAATTACCAATTTTTTTAAACAATCTAAAATTTTAAAACAGAACATGTTAAACACATATATTACCGTAAAACAGGGTTTGATGAGGGTAAATTTACGATATGCTAGGATTACTTTTGGTTGAGTTAAGGTAATGTATGATTAATTTATGGTTACTTAGACTTATCTAATCTCATTTCATGTACCAGCGAATGTAATATAAACTAAACGCAGTGAACACTAATAAGAATATGCCTTTATAAAATTGATATACGTTTTCACATTATTTCCACATTTTCAACTACAAGTTGCAAGTACTTACTGAGCTTAAAATTTAAAAAATCTTATGGTCCCTAAATTTTGGACCAATAGAACAACTTTTTATGCTATAGCCACAAAAAAAAAAAAGTATGACCCGCCTTAATATATATATATTAATATACATATATATATATATATATATATATATATAAATACATATACATATATACATATATATATATATTTATACATATATATATATATATATATATATATATATATATATATATATATATATATATATATATATATATATATACATATATATATATATATATATATATATATATATATATATATATATATATATATATATATATATATATATATATATATATATATATATATACATAGATAGATAGTTTCTATATAATACTTTATAATCAATAACATCAAATCACATAATAGTCACATAAATAGATAATATATAATTGTATATATATAGATAATATTTAGTCGAATAGATTCAATGAATTTTTTTTGATTTGTTTGTAATCTTTTAAAATTGAACTATTTCAGAAACTTTTTTTTGTCTTCATCAATTTAAAATATTTTTATTTTTTTTACTTTCAATGGAATTGAAATCTTTTGTAATTTGTATCCAAAAAATTGGTAATAAAAATAAGTTAATGTGTAGTTCATATGAATCTTTGTAGTTTGCAATGGTTCAAACAAATACAAATTTTATAACACAGTTAAGATAGAGATTTCACTTTTTTCTTATTTAGTAACTATTTAGTCTCTTTTTCAAGGTACTTAGAATAATTAAAAATTAATTTGCAATGAGTTTTTTTATACTTTTGTTGTCAAACAAAACTGATGAAATTGGTATTTTCAGAAATGAAATGTGCTGTTGCTGATATACAGCTATAGTTTTAACAGGTGTCCACTCATCAGTAGTAATAAATAAAACTTTATTTGACAATAATTTTGACTTCAAAAGTTCAACTTTTCCTCGATACAAATCAATTACAAGAGATCTTATTTTTTTTCGGCAAGGCACTTTGTACTTTGGATTTAAAAAAAAACAACTTCTTAAAAGGCATTGCTTTTTACTTAAATAAATGGGCTATAATAAATGTTAAAAGGCTTCTATCAATCTTATAGCTTTTTTTGTTATTGAGGAGCCACTTATGTTTCGTCTCTTTTTCGGCGTTATAATTTCGTGATCATTTTAAAGATGATAATCTTGTATACCTTTCGATGTTTTACTTGAGCACCTTTTAGATCTGCTGCTTTTGTATTGCTCGCATACCACTTTGATGTTTCCTCTTCAATTGAGAAATATCCAATGCATTTTTAGTTGCTACTTCAACGGACTGTGTATCAATTTCTTTTGAGCGGATGAAAAGCTTAAACTGGTGTCGCCATCAGTATGATGTAAAGGGTTTTGTTCTTCTAAGGTCTTTCTTTTTTTCTTTATATTGGTGATTGAGGTGGTGTTTCCAATAGGAAAAAACGATTTATTTTTTGAAAATTCAAATTAATAACAGTTTAATAATTTATAAAAAGTTTACAGTTATTGTTTAGAAAAACTCTTTATTTAGTATAAACCATTATTTCGAGGTTTCAATAAAAACATTCTATAAAGTTTATTAGTTTACTTTATTTTACGTTTTTAGTTTATGAGTTATTAGTTTACAAATTTATTGAACATAGTCAAATTATGACAACTAATTCAATTAGAGAAATTCATTAAAACTCATTTAACTTAAAGAAATTTAAAAAATATTTTTATTCCACACCGAACAATTTTATACTTCTAATTTGTTTTCTTTAATATTTTTGCATAAATTGATTCATTTCGAAAATTTGCTTTTAGAGTAAAAAAATTAATATGCACACCTTTTCGTATACCTAGAGCTTATTAGCGATTTAAAATGGACGGGTTGCTTGTTTACATTTTTCAGCGCACGCGCAATAAACGGCATGCAAAGCATATTTAAATTTTATTCAAATTCCTGCTTATTTCCAAAACAGTGCAGTTACTTTCTTTAAATATAAGTTCCCTTTTTCAAATCATGCCTGATAACAAATTTCATACAAATGCATATATATATATATATATATATAAATATATATATATATATATATATATATATATAAATATATATATATATATATATATATATATATATATATATATATATATATATATATATATATATATATATATATATATATATATATATATATATATATATATATATATATATATATATACATATATATATACATAAATATATTTTATTAATGGATCAGAAAAATTAATCTACAATATTTTAAAAGGTTTAAATATTTATAACGTTCATAAAATGTTTTATGAAATTAGTTTTGTCAACGAATCATAAAATAATTTTTCCAATTTTAAAAAGAAGTTAAGTTTTATTTAGTAATGCTGTACACAAGCTTTTTATATTGTCTTCAGGCTGTAAAATACATATGGAGCAAAAATATTTTTTGTTTGAAGACTGAGGTATTGTAATATTATCACGTTTGTAATGATACTATTTGACTTGACAATGAAAATTAATACACTCTGTCAAAGAAAGAAATTTTAAACATTTATTCATGCAGAAAACTGTAGTTAATTTGGATTCAATTTTCTTGTTACAATTTTTGTCAACATAACTTTTTTAAAAACTGTTTTAAGTTTATTTTTAAATATAAAACAGAAATTTTCAGATACAGAGTGTATCATTTTTCCTGTTTCCATCACTCCAACAGACAGTTCTTTGTTTTGGTTACCATCGCTTGTTGTTGTATAGTAATACTATTGATTAGTTTTAATTAGACCATCTTTATTAAGTGGATAATTTTGGTCATCTTTACACAATTCTAAGCTTTTCTATATTTATTGAGAATTTCATTTAAAAAATACCCATTTAATGACAATTTCATTTTTCAATTCCATCTGGACTTGAACTTAGGATAACCAACATGCATAAACTCTAGACAGAAATGGAAAGATTTATTTGTTGTAGAGACATTGCATTCAAAAGTTCATATTTTGCACTACTTTCCATTTTAAGATTATAATCTGTTGGAATATAACAAACAATTTCAGAATATTACATTATTTGATTTATAAAGACTTTTAAAGAGTTATCAATATTTACATTGTACCCCATTTTATAAATAGATTTAGAATTTTATAGCTAGATACAGTCCAGGAATGTGGATTTTTTTTTGCTTTTCCTTTAAGTTTTAGAATAAATTTCTATAGTATTAAGTTGATTTTGATGAAATTTCATAAACAGTTCAAGTAAAACTTTTGATTTTTTTAAAATTTTGTCTTGGCATTTGTTAATAAGCAATGGCTCATAACGAGTAGTAACTGGTTTAGCCTGAATTTTAGTAGTAAAGTAAAGCTCATTTTCAGATGCCGAGTCTGTTTTATTACAGTCTCTGTTTCATCAACTTACCAACTAATAATTTTAAAAACAACAGCTTTCAATGCTAATTTAGGAAAACATTGATACAAATTTTCGGTTTTTTCTGTCTCTTAGCTGAGACCCAGCCTGCGTTGATAGAAGTATAGATTGTTAGAAGTATATCTTGTTAATTTTAAATTTATTTTACTTTAAAAAATTGGCAAAGTATTTTTTGATACTGATTAACAAAATTTGACACATTTTAACGCGCTGGTTTAACTTTAGTGTTAGACTTTTTATATTCACATAGATTACTTGTATGAACATCACACCATAACTTTCGCTTACTTTGCTTTAGCTCCAATGTTTTGCCCATCGTTTTTGGCGCACGCGCATGAGAGTGTAAACAAGCAACCCATTTATAAGGTTTGTTTTTCTTCTAAAAGCATATCATTGATAGCTCAAAGGTTTAATGCGCTCTAATCAGTATTGTTTTGGGGTATCAAAAATCTCCTCTAATTTTCTCCTCTAATCCCCTCAATTTTGCTGTATTTATAACAATATTTAGAGCAAAATTTATATTATAGTATTTATTTGCAATGCTTATAGCTAAAATAATAATAGTCAAACAAAAAAGTTTTCTAATTGCTAGAAAAAAAATACAAAGTTTTCTCATTTTTATGGTTTTATTTGACGGTTGTTTAAATTCTGTCGCTGTTAGGCTCTAAGTTTAGAATATTAAATAGGGGCGTTGTATAATAGCTGTAAAACTCTAAATATCTTTATTATATTAATATTAAATAGTTTTAACTTTCATTTATTTGTAAAAACAATGATTTTAATAAAATGGTTCATTTTAAAAATAAAATTAGAATTTTAAATTACGTTTTTATGAAAAACATACTATTTAAACCCCCTTACTGTTTTGAAAAAAAGTCGAGGTTGCCGCGGGGCAAGTATAAATCATCTCCTTGCTTTTTTTTTTAATTTTGTTATTTTAAATGTATGATTAAAAACTTTCTAGTACTATAGATTTTATATATGAACATGTTGTTTATTCTCATTTTCCTTAGTCTAACTCAACTTAGTTGTAAAAAATTGAAATGAAAAACTAACATAAGTATCTCAATCGTGACACATACTTATAAAATTTTCCCCCAATTTTTAATGTTTCTAGAATTTTTAGCTTTTTTAAAAAATTTTCCCTTTGTTAAAGTGAATAATATCGTTATATATCTCGTTATATATAACAATATGTATATAATCTCTATAAAACTCAAGTATATTGTACTTTAGAAAATCTTGAAAAGTTAGAAAAACAGCTTTGATAGGACTTGAACCGTGACTTATTTGTACAGATGCTCTGCGCGCTCAATACTAGGTCACGCTGGCCCATTGACTTACGAAATTTTAAAACTAAATACTAGTTTTTTTTAAAGGAAAAACTTGCTATAGATAAAAGATAAGGCGAAGTTGACGAAATTCAGTTTTCAATTGTTTTAGTATGTTTTTACATTACATAATTTGAAGTACAAGTACGTTAAATAATTGCATACACTTGTTCACGTTTTTTTATAAAACAAAGCGTCTGCAACTCTGTCTCACCATTACCTCGTTTACAATGGCTGCCAAGAGTGTAAAATAGGCTCGAAAAAGCACCACTACTATTAAGTTCAATATCATTATATAGATTATAAACAATCAAAAAATAAAATAATATTATAACAAGTTTTTATTTTTTGAAAGAAAAACAAATTAGATTGTTTAACAAGACGCATATTTAGTTAAACAATATAAATGTAATTAAAAACTTTAAATTCTTAATTTACACTATCACTGTAACATCTGCAATTTGATGAGTGTAAAACCAAATAGTTTACTAGTTGTTACATAAAAACTAAATGGAGTTATTATATAAAGCAAATTCGAAATAATTTTTGCACAAAACAGATTTTTTAAGTATGGAACCATTTAATTTTTAAAAATTGATTTCACATAAATGTTATTTATAATATATAATTAACATCAATTATATATTGAAAACCGTTTCTATAAAAACCTTTAAAACAAACCTTAAAATTGAAGTTCTTTAGGGTCTGTCGATTTATCACGTTAACAAAATAAGGGAAATGGGAGCCAAAAATTTTTTGAGAATTTTTAACAAGGGGGAGGAGGGAGAAGCCAAAATAAATTAACCCCAACAATGTTCCTTTTTTTTTTCAGTTTTGTTTTCGTCATTTTACACATTTTACAATGTTATCTATAAATTTAAACAAATATATATAATTACAAGCTAACTGGGGCAAGTAGAAGTCAAAAGGACTTATCATCGAGCCCCTTTGTGAAATACAAAAAAATGCAATTAAATTTTACATCTTCCAATATTATGTAAAAGAGTGAAATTATTAAGTTTAAAAAAAAAAAAAAAAATATTTGGTTAGAAGTTTTAGAAGGTTAAAGAAGAACTTAAAGTTAAAAAAAGAACCTAAAGTTAAAAAAAGAAGAAATTTAAGATAAAGTTAAAATATAAAATAACAAACAAAAAACTTTCTTAAATAAACTTAATTACTTAAAAAAAGGTAAGTTAGGCAGAGTTTGCAGTCCTGTGTTATAGACTCGCTCAACCTTCGGTATTTTATAAAAGCTACTAATATTTCTACTTTTTAAAAGTCGTGCTGTGCTTTAAAAAGACCCGACACATGCGTAACTAAATAAGCATATATTAGATGTTTACACGTAATACTATTATTTTTTCAAAGTTATTTTTGGTTAGTCTGCTATGCAAATAAAAAAGCTGAATGTGAGCACATTGTCTACTTGCAAGCCTCATATGGTTTATTTTAATGTCAAGTTTATTTTATCTCTTCCGTCTTGAAAAGTTACCGACCCCCCAATTTATGCAACTTGGCAAATGCATTTTTTGTTATACAAGACGGTAATATAAATAACTGGCATTCAATGTGAAATCAGATAAGGTCTAAAGTTGAAGGGAAGATGATTGTCATATTTACCTACTTTGACTCTGCAATGTACATAAATTATGATAAATATTTAAAACCATCATCGAAATCAATTCATCCAGGGAGGGAAGGGGTCATCGAATATTGACGTAATTTAATTGGAGAGGGAGGGAGAGAAGAGTCTCTAAAAGTTTTACAAGTTGTTGATTAGAGGGAGGGAGGAAATAGAATTGCCAAAAACTGTTGACGTAAATAAAGGAAAATCCTATAGCTGTAAACAACTTACAGCAAATTGTTAAAGCAAATGAATTAATAGAGTTGATCTAACCACTTCACAACTAAACCATAACCAGATTAATAGATATTATTTTTGCGCAACAGTCATAATATTATCGAATACAGGCAATTTTTACAGGAAACTTAAGTAAATTTTTTTATGTATTGCATTCTAAAGACACTTCAATTTAAAAATGGATATAACCGCTTCTGTAGCTTATTAAATTCTAAAGGTATTTGTGATATGCGATTTTCAGTTTGTGCTTTTAAGCAATATTTCCGCTAAGTATCACGTTAAATATTTGAAAAAATGCAAAAATAAACACCAAAGGAATAGACCGAGCCCAAGTGAAATAAGGAAAAAAGTAGGAAGAGAGAAAGGAAAAAAAGTTTTAAATATTTATTGAACAGATGTTCAGAACAAAACAAAGACACTATAGTAAAGCTATACGCTTAAAAAATAATAATGATAAGTTAGACACCGTGCATGTAATAAAAATGTAATAAAAACAAAACAGGACACAAAAGTAGGATGAGACCAGGGCTCGTCAGCCCGCTTTTTTTCCTCGATGTGTAACTTTTTAGCTCTTTGTTTTTACTTTTATTTTTTTGAAAAAGGTTGACTAGTCCCTAGACTAATTGGAAAAAGCATTATTAAAAGTTCATAATAGGTTTTCTTTACATTTAAAACTGTTTTCGTTAGGTCATGTTGGATGGGCCAACCTACCCTGTTTTCAGATTAGGCTGGCCAATAACTTGCGACAGGTCAGCCCTGACACACAATTTATGGCAAGATTTGACATGGGAAAACGCTAATTGAGCAAAAACAGTTTTGCAACTTGATCAAACAAACAACTTTATTATTTAATAAAACAAAGTTGAAACAACTTTAAAACAAAAAACTTCAAAAAAAATGTTATAAAAACAAAATATAACAATAACATTTTATTTAACAAGAGTATAAACATTTTTAATCTAACCCCTTTGCATTTTTTCTACACAACTCATAAATGCCCAACATTTAATGTTTGAACACTTTATCCACACTGCAGCTGAAATGCTGTTTGGAACGGTTTTGAGCAACTTAGACACAAGACAAATTCCTCATTACTATCTTTATTTTTTTTGTTACGTATTTTTTTTACAGGTTGAATGGCAAAAATCTTGCTTGTTTTAGAGTTACTTGGGTCATTTTTTTTTTTTCTTTTGCTGTTTTTTGTTTTTGTTGCAAGGCTTTTTAAACTAGTGTATCAGTTAATATCCGGGTCTAACTGTTCCAACCGGAAACGAACTGGTGTATCAGTTCGTTTCCGGTTGCTTAGCTAATTTACATTATTTTTTCTCGGCTGAGCTTATTCAAAAGGCCTCGCTTCTTTAGGCGTTGGTATAAGTGAAAGGCTTGGAGTTGCATATGATGTCCTGTATAAATCTGGAAAAATTCTTTTCTTAGATGTTGTTTTATTTAATTTAAACTTTTGAAATTTTTTTTTTTACAATCCACAGCTGAAACTTCGTTTATAGGTGTTTGTTTAGTGATGCTAGAATCCACAGATGACATTTTAGTGCTAGGGTCTGGTCTATCTATTATATATAATAGCAAAAAAATACTTTCTGAAAAAATATGAATAAAATATTATGTTCCTTGAAGTTATAGCATTAGAGTGTGCTGTTTTTACTATACCAGGTGTACCATAGATAGTCATTGGTTTTTTACAGTAACCCATGCATCACATGCTGAGTTCAATAACTTTTTATTAGGATCATAAATACTTATATTAATTGGTTGCAATTTATGATTACAGTATGCTGGAAAATATAAAAGTATAATACTATTTTCTTTACAAAAATGATGTACTTCTGCATCAAGATGTGAGGTTTAGTTGTCAATCAATAGCAGACAAGGGCGTTCATTGGAACAACGTGCATGGATAGAAAAATATTTTATGTATTTAAGTAAACTTACCTCTGTCATCCATCCTGAAGAATGTGCTGTTTCGTCGCATCTTATTGATCCATCACGGATAAAGTGAGATTTAAAGTTAACTCTGGGAAAGATAAAATGTGGAGGAATACTATTCCCAATTGCATTAACAGCCAAAGCCTATATCGCTAATGCTCTTCTTTCTGTTGATTTTACTCAATCTATTCGGCGAAAGCCTTTACGTGCAGCAACATAATCAGGCCGCAGATCACGTTGTTGGAATCACTTCTGTGATTCAAAATGTCTGAAGCACTTAATTTTAGCCTAGTCAAAACATTGCTATAGTTGTCGAAAAATAAACTTACATTATGTTAATTAAAACTTGTGCACCAAGCTAAACTTGCTGCTCGAGAAGAGCGAATAAAAAGCTTGATGAATTTTCAAGAATTTGGAGAACCAATTACTACAAGCAGATTTAAGTCCTCTCCATGACTGGGGAAATCTCTCCTGATGATAGCAACAGAATATGTATAATTAAACCGTCGAACTTCTTTAGGAAAAAAACTAAAGTAAATATCACTTGCTTCCATAAGTTATGCGTTAAACAAAACTTCCTGCTCAAGTTTAAATGCTTAAAGAAATATAAAATATATAATACTATTTGAAATAAACATTAAAACCATTCTATGTATCTGTCCCACTCTCTAAAAAATTCAAAATTGTAAATACATCAAAGCAATGATTTATATTGAAGAATCATTTTAAGTGTTTTAATAAGTTACAGTACTAAATTGTATTCCAGTTAGTTTTAGAAAATAGAAATACCTAAAACCTCTTGGCATAGCCAAACTTGTGCTAGATTTTTTTGTTTATCCATGTTAGGTGGTAGCAAATCTCTTTACACAGCTGCGCTATCAGGCATATGTTCTGCATTAGGCTAACGTGCTGTTGCTGCATGTAAAGTTTAACATTAAAATGAAGTATCTTATAATTGTTAGAACTAGAAAGAATCATTTGGATATCAAGTTTTACTTCAGTTTGAACCGAGGCAATATATGTAGATGGCAACCTTTGAGATATGCAATACCT
>NC_088932.1:13917500-13920000 GCF_038396675.1 Hydra vulgaris | reverse complement strand
ATATATGCTTACCTATATATATATATATATATATATATATATATATATATATATATATATTAGGGATATGACTTTTTAATTTTTTTTTAAATAAAATGTTTCCTGTATCATAAATCGATGAACTTTTACCTAAAATCATGAAAAAAGGCCCAAATAGCTTTCTGCAACAAAAAAAGGTCAGCCCAAAATAAAAATTTGATTTACCATTTTATACATTCATTTTTGACCGATGTTTTAATCTTAAGCTTAATTCTCAGCTTAATTCTATTTATTTCATTATTTTGTTATGAATTTATAAATATAGCGCCACACGTACTTGGAATTGTTATGTGATGACGTCATTGTGTTACCACGGTGATATAGACGACTGTAACAGACTGTAGAAGATTATAGAACTTAGTAGAACATTCTGGAAGCTCTAAATAGTTATATAAGCGAGCTGCTGTCAGAGCTCAGTGTTGATAATGTGAATAGTTCTATGAAGTACTCTGCGTGTAACTGAGCTAATAAGGAACTACTGTAGCGAACTAAAGACGCTGTAAGTGTACGAAGTATAAGTAGTTGTAGCATTATCGTTAGGATACGGACTGGATTATCGAACTGTTATCAACATTGACTAGATTATCGAACTATAATTGGATTACTATACAGTTAAAGTATTTTATTAATTAAACGACTTTATTAAACGGATATTTACGCTCAGCTATCCGTAAAGTCGTAACAATATTATATGATGTCTCACAAGAAAAGTCATACCACAGTAACAAAGAACAAGAAGACTTGGACTAAAAATTTGGTGAGATTTCAAGAGTCACACAGAAAAAGAGGAAGCGTGGCTGTAGAAGAACATTCACTCGATGAAAAATCCAGAATACCACTTCAATTGCAGATCGTAGGAAGATACCAGTTTCTCGGAGCATATTTTAAAGGAAGAAAAGAACGAATAGACCAAATTTCTAAGGAAATTACAAAATTGTGGGACAATAAACTGAATTTTCCACGTGTGTCTGATCAAGTGATAAGAGCAAAGCTTATGAAGGTGCTGAAGGTCTATGATGAATGTGTCAAGCGTGGAAAATATGATGTTCTCAATGCATTATTTGACATCACGAAAGTGAATGGCCAGTGGTTATCCTCGGAAGATAAACGTCTATACCACCTACAAAAAGAAAGTAAAGGACAGGTGGGGTACTCAACAGGACAAGTGGCAAGTAAAGAAACCATTCACCCTTCCAAGAGAAGGAAAGTCCAGTCTGGAACAGCAATACCTTCCACATCACAAGTCCTGTCTACCACAGACAGTGGTACTGAATCTGAAAACTGCAAAAGTAAGAGTGAAGATGATGAAGACGACGACGGTGATAAAGACGATGATGAGGACACTCAGAGAAAAACTAGAAAGCACTACAAAAGTAAATTTGCTGTAAGTATGGTTACATCAAGTGGAGTTTCCACAAAGAAAGCTGCTAAAATATGCAATGTATTATCACAACAAGGTATTGATATTCCAACTCCAAGTCAATCAGCAATTTACAAGTCCATATTCAAAGAGGCTGGTAAATTAAAAAAAGAAATGATACAACAACTTAAAATGGAACAGTGGTCCTTACACTTTGACGGCAAACGAATAGATGATAAGGAATATCAGGTAGTTGTACTTCAGAATGAAAGAACTGACGTGAAACTTGATGCACTGCGTTTAAAAGATGGCAAAGCTGAAACTGTTGCTGAAAAAATTGCCAAACTTATTGATGAATACAATTTGTGGAATTCAATTAAGATGATCATAACTGATACAACAAACGTCAATACTGGGAAGAGAAATGGAGTTGTTGTGAAGTTGCAACGTATGTTTAAATTAAAGGGTGTCACAATACCACAATTTATCGGTTGTCAGCATCACGTACTAGACAGGATTCTCCGTCTGGTGATGGACGAAGAACTTGGGGGTGATACCAAATCTCCAAACATTGAATACCCATTTGTGTCTGAACTGTTGAATAAGTATGATGAACTGAACGATAAGTTTGTGAATGGAACTGTAGAAATTCTTGATTAATCAGGGTGGAGAGACGATATAAAGTTTTTGTACCATTTAACAAAAGTGTTTAGGTTCTATGAAGAACAAAGAAACTTCCCTCTGATTCACTTTCAGAACATTCCTAATATGAGCAATGCCAGATGGAACTCAAGAGCCATTCTCGCCATTCTGGCGTTCATTCTTATGCCTGAAGCGAGAAAGAATTTGGAGAAGGTTTGCAGGTTTATTTCATATGAGTGGGCAGAACATTGGTTTAGTAGTCAAAAGAACAATGACAATGACTTCAAGAATTTATCTGATGTATTGAAGCCTTACAAAAAGGCATTGCAGTCATTCGAAAATCACTGGAAGAAAGAGCCATCCCTCATCGACATACCACGAAGTAATCAGATAGCTGAACGTGCAATCAAGGTGATGCAAGACCTGTATGCTTCCTGCAGAAAGAAAGACAAACTGCAA
>NC_088932.1:13852500-13907500 GCF_038396675.1 Hydra vulgaris | reverse complement strand
TGAGTCTAAATTACGTTCTATCGACACAGAAAAATTTAAAATCCAAATTGTTATGAATGTTAAAATGTAATGAGTGAGTTTTGTAATTATTTAGAATAGAAAAAAGGGCTGCTACGAAAAACCTAAATATCTGAGAAAATTTGGTGGGGTAAAGTAGAACAATATAGAAGTGAAAGAACTGTTACTCAAAGGTTAGTGAAAAATCTATGTAAAAAAGTTTTCGTTAAACGGGTAAGCCGTTAGGTTAAGTTTAGTCATTTTCCTGTTGAAATAAATATTCCAAAATAAATGTTGAAACAAATGTTCCAAAATAAATCCTGTTGAAATAATTGTTCCAAAGTAAATTACTACTGGAATGAACGTTTAGCCGTTAGAATACCAATTAATCGCACTTTTTATTTTTCATATTTTTGTAATAAAAACACTATGATTATTGTTTGAAGGTTATTTGAACCTGTCGCTGTTGTTTGTTTATTTTCATTTTTTTTTAAAGGAGTAGGATACAAGTGGACAAGTGGGAATGGTGTTGCCACTGTTGGTAGTCCAACATTTTTGGCAGCCTTAAACTTATACTAGATTATTCTAATAAATAAAATAATTTTAACCATTTTTCTTTGCTTTTCATCCACAGAGCTTTTATGGAAACATAAAAATTTAGCCCTATCTTTTATTAATTAACCATAGAGATTGCAATATCTGAAAGTAGGATCCTGCAATCCCGCGGGATCATACGTAGATTTAGTTCATGCAAGATCACGGATTAGTTAATGCGGGATCTGCATGATTTCCCGGTTATGAATTACACAATTTATTTAAACGCAAAAGACGTATAAAAATCAGATATATTTAAATTTGAATCAACGTATGGAGGCTAAATAAATTAAACTTAGACTAATTTGGATCCATTGGTCGTGAAACGCAGAATGTTGGGTCAAGTTAGCGGCAGAAAAGCTAAAAGGTTTTGATTTTGACATCCTAAAAGAAACTGTCATCATAACCAGTAATGGATCAAGCGTAATGGTGAAAGTTAGTACATTGATGCCGTCCTATCATTAAACTATATAATGCTTAGTACGATATGAAATACAACTGTTGTCTACGAAAAAGAGTTTGTGAAGAAGATGAACAAGATACTGCTAATGGCATTGCAGTTTTAGATAAAGACTGCAGTTTGACAATACCTTGGGATCAACCTTTTGCTGAAATAGTTAGGAGTTACTAAGATCTTATCAGGAAGTAAAAATTTGTAAAAACCTTTAGAAACTCTCCAGTTAAAAATAATAAATATATACATAAAAATATCCAAGATGAACAAGGTAAAAAACTAAGTTGATTCCTGATTGTCAGACGAATTGAAACAACCTGCTCGATATGGTGAAACTATTTCAGAAATTAAGGTTACATATCGAAAAAGCTCTAATTGACATTGCATTAGAGTAACTTTTCATAAGTAGAGAATTGTCTAGAATCAATTATTTAACTTTTTTGTATGGCATTAATAAAAATGTCTCTTGAAGTATTATTCAGAATAGAACCGAATTCTCGTCACTGTGGAAGCAACTTTTTGACTTATTGTAGGTAAATAAAATCAGAAGTATTGAATTTAGAGCATTGACATAGCCGATGCACTGCGCTAGAGAATAACACAATGCGATAATAATAATTTAATTGGTAAACCAATTTACTTAAAAAGTCATTCAAAATACATTAAAAACTAAAAAAAAAATGAAAAAATATTTTTAATGCATTTAAAGAAAATCGTATGCATCAAAACATTAAATAAAAATGTTGACAAGAGTTTATACAACTGAAGAAAACGAAGTTTAAAAATCAATTGAGGATTCTCAAAATCTTATTTCTACTATCGTTGAATGAAGAATCAAAAAATTAAATATAGAAAAAAAAAGAAAAAGTGGGCAGATTATGAAAAGGAGTTTTTTTTACTTTGAGAAACTATTGAGGATAGAAATATCTGCTTATAAAAGTAACGATGTAAAAGGCAAGCTTCATAAAACAAAATTATTTGATGACATTATCGCCAACAAGCGTTAAGACTGAGCTTGCTATTTCAACTGCCCGTTTATATTTGAATTCGTTTGGGAAGTAGATTGGGAGATGATACTATGAGATGCGTCTGTTTATTAAGATAACGTTATTTGTAATGTTTCTCTCATTTTTGATTTTTAAATAAATATTTTTTTTTTTTTTTGTTTAATAATAGTTTCGAAAGATATTGATTTACAAATGTAATGCTTTATGTTTATTTAAAACATCTTTGTAGATATTTTTTAAAAATCGAATTTTAAACTTGCTTTTCTGAATAAGTATAAAGGTAAGCAAAATTGTCATTTTGTAATTTGTAATGTGTATAGGATATCAAATTCTACCAATCACGTGCGGGATCTTTTTGGATCCCGCAGGAATTTGAAAATCTTAAGCAAATGAAAAGTGTGCGGGATTGTAATCCTTAACTAAACACACTAAGGTGGGCTTAAAAATTGCAAAAAAGCAAATAACGCTGCTCCAGAATAGTTTATGTTATAATTTCATTATCTAGATCAATATTTCCTGATTTTGTAGACTTAATATAGTATTATAAAGTAATAAAAAATAATAAACCTCTGTGTGATAACTTTTCCTCAACTAACTGTTGTAACAATTTTTTTTTCATAAAATGTAACAAAAAAGTAGTTAATCCATAAAACAATAACAGGTGATTGTTTTCTTATGTCAAGTACATGTTTATGGTGTTTCTTTTTTTAAATGTAAAACTTTATCAACTTTTTCTTAATGAAAATTTTTAGTTTAGTTAGACAAAAATAAAAACTCAATAATATGTTTTATGATTTGTATTAACATTTTACATAAAAATAAGATACAAAACGATGATTTTATAGAATTTATTTATCAAAACTTAGGGCTTTACATGATTGGCTTTAAAATATTTTGTGTTTAATAAAAATGAGAAAGATATTAGCTTTTTAAAAACCCAGTGTATAAACTGTTGTAAAGTAAGTACATTAACTTTTTTCCACATGTTTTGTTTTAATTTATAATTTAACAATTCTCTCAAATTGAGCACTTTTTTTTTGATTAAGAATCTTATCGATTTTAGATCTTTTCACGTTACTGGCAAATACTAGGTTATAAATCAAAACCTAATTTTGATTTATATTTTTCGCTATCAGTTATCTAAAGCAAACTAGTTGCTTTTAACATTTAAAAAGAGATTTTTAATTGGAAAGGATGAAGTCAATTTACTCTATAATTTCTGTTTCTAATCTACTTTTTATAGGTTTTATCTAATCCAACTCCCAATGTATGACAGTTGTGCTGCATAAATGTAAACGAGCAAAAATTTTCAGATACCACTTAAATTTACACTTATAAAGGTGCCTAGGAATTTTTTTAAATAGTTCACTTCCTGCAAAGCTGAAAGCAAACACTGTTTATGTTGGGAGATAGAGAAAACATTGAGTAAAGTTAAATACATCGATATTTGTTTATAGAAGGCTTAAAAGACTGAAGATTTAGTTAAAACTAATGATAGAAAAGAATTTCAATACAGCACTGTGCACGAAAAAAAGCTATATAGTTTTTATATTAAGTTCTTAAAGCATAAAAGAAAATGTACAATTAATAGATGCAAGTTTGCTAATTGACAAGTCATACAAGATTGAGTTTTGGTTGATGGAACATAATATTATGGTTTACTAATTGATTGCTCCACCATGGTAGAGCTTGTAAAAAAAATATGTAACTTTACAAGGGACAGAGGCTCAAGGTTGGCAGTTAGAGCATGTCTAACAACATTTAAAATATGTTTTTAGATCTTGTCTACCTTAGAAGAGGTAATATTAGAAAAACCAACCTTTGTTAGAAGCAGTGTTTTATAGAAGGATAAATAATAAATTTATAGAGGCAGAGAATGGAATCAGGAGTAGGAAAACAAAGAGGAGCCAACATTATTTAAAAAAAAAACTCAGTTGTTTACAGCTAATATTCATCTACCTTAACATGCACCTTAGCAGATCCAAACTTTGCAATGGATTCTGTATGAGGTTTTCATAACAAGGCTATAACTAAAATATAATCTTCAATAACATAAAATAAAAGATTGAGTAAATGCTTTGTTATTTATCATTAAAGAAGTATCAACAAAATAGCTATATTGCAATAATTATCAGAGTAAGTAACTGAGTTTTGTTTCAATTTAGTTCGGCAGCAAGTTCAAGCTCCAAGTTACTGAAACAAGATTAGCTGCCTGTTCTTAGCAATCGAAAGGTGATGATATTTTGTCAAGACTGGATATGCGTTACTAACAGGCAAAGTTGTCAGTTGTATTGTTGGACCACACTAAGCCTAAGATTATTATTAAGATCATTAATAGAAAAAAAAAGATATAAGGTTGAAATCTTGTGGCATTCGAGAAGTTACTGGAGTAATTTTAAGATTGTTTTGGTATAAACTCGTCAAACTAGTCATCATATTTATTAGTTTAAGGTCTTTCTTGTATCTATACCTGTACACATGTGTAAATGCAAACTTGCTATAAATTCCTAAAAATATTCAAATTCTAGCAATATTAATATAATGATAATAAATTAAGTAAATAAAAGAATGTTTAATATTTAAATGTTATGCTTTAACAATATGATACTGATTGTACTCTTATAACGTAACATTCACATTATTTAGTATTTAAATAATTTGTTAAATTTTGTTTAATAATTCTCAACTAAAAATTCTCAAAATAGGTTTTAGTTATTAAGTATTAAACATAAAAAAAACTTCCACATGACATCATTAAGGTTAGATCTAAGTTATTTTGATCTATTATAAGTAAAATATAAGAGAAAATTATTTTTAGTTTAATTTGCTCAAGGTTATTATGCAGAATTGTATTCATTAATATTAATTTTTTTTATTTTAGAAAATCTCTGAGAACTCTAGAATAAAATTAAAATTCTGGTATTGAACAAGTCAAGGCGGTTTGTTTTTTAAACTTAAGTTATAAAAAACAGCTTGCAATTTAGGTTTTTTTAATATTTTTTTTAGTTTTAAAGAATTCCCACGTAACTAATTATGGTTAACCTCACATAAGCTATTTGAACAAACGCCGTATATGTGAAAGATGTGGTATCAAAATTTTTTATAGCATGTGAATTAAAATAAATGAGGCATTTAAGATCTATAAAATATATAGTATTTTTCACCGACAAAATATTATTTCCAACAAAATAATAGCCCCCACAAATGCTACATGCGGTTAAAAAACACGTATTTTTCATGAAGAGTTGCTAAACATGTAGGATTTGCAACCATAGTTCTAAGTGGGATTTTCTACATAAAAGATTGGTGGTAAATACTACAAAGTCCAATTAAGATTTATAAAGTATGTGCTATTTCTTACGTCTATCATATGTGGGGTTTACCATGTATATACCATGTGAGAGAAAATAAAAATTCCCAAAATAGTTTCACGGCGTAAAAAAAAAACATCAGTATCCCATGTAGAACTTGCCATATATAACCCATGCAGGATTAACTACTAATGTTTTATGGGGGATTAACCACATGAAAACCACGTGGAACAAAATAAGATAGCTCATATGGGTTACAAGTGGAAAAAATTTTGTGTATTCATTGTGCCAATTTTCACTGAGAAATCACTGTTATTTTGAATATAAGGATATAAAATACCATTATGTAAATCCGGCCGAAATACTAACAATTCTTACCTAACCTAAAATAACAATAAACTCTTTATATTTACAAATTTTTATATTTTATATGCAGCGCATTATTTACTTTTGACGTTTAAAACAATATCATTAGATAGTTTTTATAAATTGGATTGTAATTAGTTAATAGTTTTATTCAAGCTCAATTATAACTATATGCTATCATTTGTCTCAACCTTTTTAACCAAAACGTTGTTTCCAGATATTTAAAAATATAAATGTTGCCAACTGCATTTGCTAAGGTTTTGTAGCGCGTGTGGGTTATTTAATAGTTGATAAGATAAAAAAAAAAAACTTAAAAAGCATATTTAAGAAATAAATAGTCACCGGTAACATATGGGCTGTTAATTTTTTAATTATTTTTATAACAAATGTTTTAATAAAAATTTCGAATAAAATAATTTTACCTGAGAAGAACAATAAACACAACTAGCAAATATACTTCTGCATTTATAGTTAATTATTTCGATGAAAAGACTTTCGAAGTTAGTATTTGATAAACTATAACTTTATAAAACAAAAGAAAATTTTCTTTTATAAACATATTTATATAAGACAAAAAACCCTAAGCCTTCTTTATTTTTTCCGTGTTCATCCTTGACATATTATTTTATAAAAAAGCTAATTAAAGATATTTTTAGATCTTAAGGACATTCTGAATCATACCAAGTTTCCACTGCCATCCCGAGTAGGCGGTGTATGGGTGTTCACACCCCCTTAACTTCCTCCAATGTTGTTTTATATGCATTTGAGTTGGCACGTTTGTTTAATTTTAATTTCAGTGGGCAAGTTTTAAAGTATAGTTAGCAAATGTCAAGTTTTTTAATGTATCCAAACTACAAAAACACATCCGATCACTTTATAGTTTTAAGTAGTATCCACAGATTTAACCTAAATTAAAGTCTTACACATGCTTTCGGATATTGTCAAGAATATGGTATTGACATGCAATGAATTGCGGCTGATGAAATTTCCTTCTCAAAACATCAATTTGTAGTTTTACATCATATTCATTGGTTCTACCTATAATATTTACATCACAGACAAATTAAAGTTCTTCCACGCATCAAATTAAACCTTTGAAATTCATTAGAAATATCCTGTGACGATTCAATGTTATATATTTCGATGCATTATTTCATTTCTCTTATTGAAATCTTCAAACATATCATTTAATACCTGCGGTTAGCTAATATTATTGAAATAAAGAAAGATCTGATTTTTTTTTCTTTAAATATTTAAATTTATTATTTTGATATATAAAATTTTATTTTTCATATCTACTTTTTTATTTTTGCAAAATATTTTTTAAAAAATCTTTCAATATCTAAAGAAGTCATGAAACTTAAGGAAGCAGGTACCCATGCAGCACAAAACATTGGGGCAACTTTAGCCTAAGGATTTTAACGCTTAGACCAACTGACGTTGGTCTAACAAATTATTCGCATAATCAATAAAATTGTAATTTTAAAACAATTTTAATGGCTTTTAAATGATTACTGAATGGCATAAAACTCGAAGTTTCGTAAATGTTCGTATTATATCTATCTATCTATATATATATATATATATATATATATATATATATATATATATATATATATATATATATATATATATATATATATATATATATATATATATATATATATATATATATATATATATATATATATATATATATATATTATATATATATATATATATATATATATAGTATATATATATATATATATATATATAATATATATATATATATATATATATATATGTATATATATATATATATATATATATATATATATATATATATATATATATATATATATATAACTAAACCCTGAAAGCACGCAATCTAATATCCATAATCATGATGTTATCTTTTTAAACTAGTGTACAGTAATTTGAAACTTTATTGGGCACACATAGAGGAAAAAATTCAGGGGTAAGGAAGATAGTTGGTCTCACATAATGAAATCTTTAGTAAGCTTTGTGCTAAAAAATATTTTTCGATAAATTTCATATAAACTTTTTAAACTTAATTAAAACTTCTAGAGATAAAATTTATTTTGAGATTTTTGATAAATTCAAATTTAAGGCCAATTTAAACTAAGGTCTTGTCAATCTACATTAAAACATTTTCTATATCTTTAAGTTGTAATACCCTAATTGGGCTTTGATTTGGATAACCAGTTTGCAAGCAACGGCGTTCAATGCGTTATATTCTTTGTTAAATTTTATTGTAATGCAATTTGAAAAGCCTTGTGGACGTTTAATCATCAGTTTTACGGTGAAATTTAAAGAAATTTCTCTTTTTTTTACACTTTAACGTTGTTTAGTACATTTGCTTAACAAGATGACAAGATGACTATGATTTGACATTAATGATATTATTAAAAGTTTACTATCATAGATTGCGAGTATACCATCAATTACGTATTAGGATATGCTAAAGTGATAGTGACCTTGATCAGATTTATTATTATGGATAGAAACTAATGGCTTGGTGCTCAGTTATTTAGAGCTTCAAACGATTTGTTTCTTGGATAACTCAACAATCAACGATTCAAACGATTTGTAACTTGTTGGTTCATAAAAAAAATTGTTGGTGCAGCCGTGGCGCAGTGGTTAAAAATCTGGCTCAGAACAAAAAGGTCCAAGGTTCATTACCAGACTCAACCCCTATAAGCGATATTGGTGAGGAAGAAAACGTCAACATCTTAGTGAAAAGTGCTTCCGCGGTGCTCTGCGATAAAACCGATAGGGATTTTGGAAATACCTTCATAATCACTTTAAAAAAATTTGATCTGTAGTGCAAGACGATTTCAAATACAGTCACTGCTAACTCATCGCTTGGTCAAGAGAGTTTGAGATGTATAATAAATCGTAAATATTAAAAAAACGTTTTGTTTCAGTTTTATAAAAAAGTTTATTTAGTTAATAACAGAAACTCACTTTTTTAAATAAAACTAAAACTTTTTAAGTAAATAAAACGAATTGAAACCAACTTTTGTAAATCATAGTCAGCACGTCTATTTACTTTAAATATTTATTTTTATCGACACTTATTACTTAGTATGTTAACTTATTTTTTACTTTTTTAGTTAAAAAGAGTGTCAGTTAAATTTTATAAATTTAATAAATTTTATTTTAAATTTTATGAATTAAAAAGGAACAATTTTTTAAATTTTACTCAACAAAACATTATAATATCATAAACCAAAAATCTCGAGACACACGGAAGCGAAAGGATTATGCGCCTCAAGATATTTCTAGAAGAGACTTAAGTTTAACAGGCATCATCATTAGTGAATGTAAAAATAATTTTAAAAGCATTTTTTTGTTTAACTAAGACACCGTTTTAATATACCTTTAATGTACCGTTTTAATGTACCTAATAAAACTTTTTTTTTTCTCAATTAACTTTTAAAAATCATAGTCATAACATAACTATTTACTTTAAAACATTTGTTTTCTCTCTTCTATTAACGTTGCTAAACTTTCTTAGTAAATACATTTACTTCATCATAAATATAGAAAAAACAATAACTAGTTTGCATAATCCATCAAAGTTGTTACAAGTATTTATTAGGTATTATTTTAGTTAATACCCAATATTCATGATGATAATTAAAGTTTATATAAAGTGGACAAAATTATTTTAGCTATTAAAATATTATTTTAGCTATTTAAATTTTCTCTTTAGTTTAGTAAATTCTTTATTGAATATGTTATTATATAAATATAATTACAAAAACATTTTTTTGTATGTTGCCTCATTTCAATAATTTTATTATATTTAATATTGTACAATGTTACTTAAAGTATATACCGCATGGTAGAACTTTTTTTAACATATATAAAATTTTGAACATTTAAAAAAATACCCCTAAACCTAACAACAAATAATATAGAAACTACATACATCAAAAGAGCTCTGAATACAAAGTTTTTAGGAGTTCTAATTGATGAACACATCTCCTGGAAACCCCACATAAACTACATAAACACAAAAATGTCAAAGAACATAGGTTTACTTTACAAGGCAAGACCATTTTTGTCACAAAAGAGTCTCAAACTTATCTACTTCTCATTCATACATAGCTATCTCATGTATGCCAATATAGCATGGGGCAGTACCCACAAATCTAAATTTCAACCACTTTACTTACGTCAAAAACATGCTTCAATTCTAGTATACAGCAAAAGCAAATTTACTCATGTTCAACCCTTACTGGAACAAGTGAACGCACTAAATATATTCCAAATAAATATTTTTCAAAACATACTTTTCATGTTTAAATATAAACTAAGTCTGCTTCCAGAGCATTTTACAGCACACTTTTTTAAAAATAATATAAATAAATACAATACAAGAGCAACAGGCAACTTTAAGATACCTTTTGAAACAACAAGACTCTCAAAATTCTCAGTTACATATCGTGGTCCCTATTTATTTAACAAATTAGTTTCCAGAAACGAATCACTATTAAACTTAAACAACGAACACTCTCTGAAAAAAAAGCTAAAATCTACAATAAATAAATTAAACAACTGTAAGGAATTTTTTTAAATTTGAATAAATAAATAAATGTAACTTAACTTTTAATACAAATCGATAATAAAAATAATATTAATAACAAGGTATATATGTAACACGTACATATATACCACGTATGCAACTGATTTTTTATGTGTATTACACGTCTAAGAAATAGGTACTCGATGACAAAACTGACTTGAGTCTTCTGCGAGCTTCCTATGATTTTAAATAAGTATTTCTTCTCATCAATCTTACACAAATTTTGTTTTTATCATATTTATACACTAACATTATCTTGAAATGTGGTACATTAACTTAGAGTGAAACATCTAACTCTCCTCCAAAAAATCAGTAGATTATTTTTATTTATTGTATTTTTTATTTTAATTGGAGTAATATAGAGATATATTTCTCGGATTATTTTTACTTACACATTATTATCTTGTTGTAATTGGTATTTATTTTATTCACGTCTCGGAGTTGTAAGCAACTATATTTTTATTTACCTCGTATATTTTGAACTGTATATTTATGAGTTAAATTTGTATATCTTTACTGCCAATCAGCGATTGGTAACTTGTAAATACTTTGTAGTTGTAAAATAAAACATGTATAATAAACAAAAACAAAAAAAAACTCTTTTTTTCAACCACATTTTTTTTAAACTCACACACTTTTGGATTTTAATCTAGCTATTTATTATCTATTTATTATCTACTACTATATTATTATCTATTCTACTAATCTAGTTCTTATAAAATCATTTTTCATCATAAATTAGTTATCTTATATTAAAAGGAAACATTTTATGTTCTTAAAAAAATTTTTTATATATTAAAATGGCATAGTTTCTTCATTCCGCATTCTACAAGTAGTTTGGTTTTTGTTGTTTTTTTTTGTTTTGTTTAAATGTTTGTTTTTGTAACTGCAATTTAAAATTGATTTTAAAGTTGTCGTTTGACATAAAATTACATAAATTTACAATTCAGTTTTTTAAAATGGATATAATTTTATTGTATCGTAGGGCATCGACCCAATCTAAAAACATTTGTAGCTTTTTTTAAGCAAAAAGAAAGCATATACAATTTACTAGTTTATTAATTAAATATTCCTTAGTTTTTATTTTCAATTTGTTAAGATATTAACAGATATATCTTAACCCAAACAGTACATCTAGTTTCTTTTTTGAAATAAAAATCTGTATAAACACGTATTTTTCACGATCCAGGCGTAAACCAAAAACACGTTTATAATACAGGAAGTTTCAATTTAATTTAACACATATTTTTTGAGGTTTTAAATTCAAATATATCAGTGGGTTTACATTGCTTACACAACTTTATTAAAAATGATACGAGGGTACCAAAATGGTGAAACTAATAATAATTGAATTGGTATTTTTGGTAAATAGTAATAGTTAATTTCAGGAAAAGAAAATCATTTTTGACCAGTTATAAGCAATTTATTTTTAGAAGGTTTTAGAGACGCAACAGAAACCAAGCGTAAATTTTTTCTTAGTTGTGCAAGCTAGGTAGCTTAGGTACTAATTAACTGTTTAAAAAAATTGAAGTTCTTAAAAAAAAATTTTTAATTTAAATACTTAGATGCATAAGGCTAAAGAATGGGTCAGTACTCCTTTTTTAGTTTTCAAATTGATTTTACTTTTTTATGCAGAAAATAGTTATTTTTAACAACTTCGCAAAACAAGCAATAATTTATCGTATTGGTGTGTACTTTATAATAGATTTGTTAGTTATTTGCTGTTATTTTCTTTAAAAGTTATTCATCTATCTCTCTTTATCCATCTCAGTTATGTTATATTTTTTTCATTTAAAGTTACTTATCTATCTCTGTCTCTCTTCTTGTCAGTTGCTTACTCCTTATATTAAGAAAAGTGACAGTGATAAGTACTAAGAGTATATAACTGAGTTAACTAAATAACTGAGGCAACGTGGTTCCACAAAATAAATTGGAGTTTTATCTAATATTTTTAATGGAAATGATTTCAAGTTTTTTTTTTCTTTATTTTAAACAGAATTTAAAAAGTTCTTAAAATATAAAAAAAACTGTTTTGTTAAGTTTTTTAATTAAAACTTTTTTCAAAAAGTAATGAGCTTTTTTACCCTGCCGTTTTGATATAAGGATATCAATGGATACTTATAACTGATCTTAATCAACACAAAAAAGAAACAAAAAAAAAAAAAACATAAAAAAGACGATATTAATAATTAAAAGAACAACGAATTAAAACAACAAAAAAAGTATGTAATTATTATTAAAAAAAAATCTGTGATGATTTTGAGTTGTTGCGAGGTTTTATATGTTGATTTAAAACATCGCTTGGGTGTCCTTTTTTCGTTTAATAAAACTTGATGCTTTTTTCATATTGCTTTAGTATGTATGCTTGACGAAGTCAAGTTTTGTGACTTGAGTAAATTTATTTTAGGTGCCCTAAGAAGTCTTTACGGTCATATCACAGAACACCACAGAGGTGCATTTGAAAGGAAGTTCACGTTTGGTTGACTTAAGTTTTATAACAACAGTAAGAAAGTTCCTTCCTTACTGTTGTTAAAAAACTTAAGTCAACAAACCGAACTGAAATTACCACCTTTTCTTTGTTGCGTAAAAATACTTCATCTATCAAAAGAGTATAAAATTTAACCTTTTTTATTTCTAGGAGAAGATCAGCTTGAATCATATGAAAACCAACAATGCCAATGAGTTCATTTTGGATTGTTCCAGAGATATATGTAGCATTCCTTAGTCATGATAAATTGAGATGCTGAAGTAATTCTGAGTTATGCTTTGCAAAAAGCTGAAGCATTGCAATAAAGTTTTCTTGGTTAACACTTGCATTAGTATCAGATACCTTTTCGTTAAATCCACGGAATGCCAGTCACTGCTTTCCTAAAAAAACGAACTGCTTTAATAATGCAATCTTCAAGAATGTGTTTGTTAAAGCAAATTCTTTCTTGGAATGTTGTTTCAAGTTTTATTTGTATTTGTGTATTGGGGTTGTTGCACATTCTCTTTGCATCATCCAAATACTCCTAAGCATATGAATGATATTTGTTTAAAACATGTTTTATGAGATGTTTTGCTAAATTTTTCCAGTCAGCAGCTGGAGTCAAAATAAATTGTACTTTACTTTCCTTACAAGTTGGCAAAAAAAAACACAAGCACCTCAAGTTGTTACACAAACACCTCAAGTTGTTGTGAAAAACACAAGCACCTCAAGTTCCCTAGAAGTTGGCAAAAAAAAAACATAAGCACTTCAGTATAAACCATTATTTTCCTTACTGTACCTCAAGTATAGATATTTATTTAGTAGTTTAATGGGGAAACGTCGCTTTTTTCCATCGACTGGTATAGAAAGAGGTGTTGACAGAGATTGTTGATGGTTATTGTAGAAGTTAAGTTTTTCAGCATTGGATAACAATGGCAGTGTTTTAATGTCTAACAATCAAATATCGTAACAAAGATAAGCTAAAGTATCAGATTGTTGCGCTTTATTATTACCATAGCCAGATCGTTGTGCTACATTAACATCGCTTCCAGATTGTTATGCTGCATTATCATCAATGCCAGATTGTTGAGTTGTTTAACCAATGCTTCAAGATTACTGTGCTGCATTACCATCAATTTCCAATTGTTGAGCTGTAACATCATCAATTCGAGATATTTGTACAGCATTACCATCACTGCCACCTGTTTGAAGAATGTCAAAAGTGTTTGGAGTAGATATTAATTTCCAAAAAAATTCGTAATTGTAGTAAGTGATTTGCCAGCTCTCTTCATAATCTTTTGCTCTTTGGCATGCTTGAATTCTGAATCTAATTTTTTTCTTTTAGTTGATTTTGACATTTCTAAATATATATATATATATATATATATATATATATATATATATATATATATATATATATATATATATATATATATATATATATATATATATATATATAACATATATAAATATATATATTTATATGTATATATATATATATATATAAATTATATATATATATATATATATATATATATATATATATATATATATATATATATATATATAAATATATACATATATAATTACCAATTCTTGTAATAAATATATATTTTTTTTTTTTTAATTCAGATTTATTCAGATTTGTTAATTCAGATTTATTCAGATATTGACCAATTAAGTTACATTAATTTACAACTTTAAAATAAATAAAAAATTAAAAATAGTTATACAAAATATATTAAAAAAATAATGTACTTATTAATATACTTCTTAGATTACAGTAGTACTCAAATTGCAGTATTACCTTTTACAACTTTTTATTATTACTAGGCGTGTTACCATTGTAATTATATAAATTTTACATAATTTGTTAAAGAAATAGAAAAAATTTTTTAAACCGCACTGTTGCAGCTTGCCCACTTTGCAACTAGCCCAAACAACAGTACAAAGATAATGTTAATTCAAATATTTTGTTATACGAAATCTTATAGTTAATTGTATATCAAATTTATGTAAAAAGTTGTAAATTTGAAAAATCTAAAATAAAAAAATAAAAACAAATCAATTCACCTATCATCAAATCAATTAACAATGTAACAAGTCAACCCAAAAACTTGTATTTCAAATCGAGAGAAGTTTGAAATGAATTAACAGATAAATTAGGAAACTAAACTATGTATAATAAACAAAACAACGTTCTAACTTAAATGACATTTGTTTTATTATAACTAAGTGCCGTAGCGCCGGAGAAAACAACCAATGGAACCCAAGCTGATTGTTTTTAGACAAAAACTATTCATATGCAGACCTGCCAAGAGTCTTTGTGAGGCGCATTTACTAATATGCTAATATGTTAAACAAACATTCCGGTTTTTAAATTTTTATCAATAAAACTTATTTTTATTCAAGTTAATTTATATTGCAAAATATTAAGGTTGCTAATAGGACAAAGTGGAGAGACGGAAAGAGGGTAGGCACGTAGGGTAGGTAAAAGAAAGGTGGTTGTCAAGTTTTTTATATAAAATGTTTGATACAAAAATTAATGTAGCAATTTTTTTATTAATTATAATTACTTTATTATAGTAAGCTTCAAGCTAAACATTAGTAAATAACTGAGTTTAGACCTTTATTTCAATATGGATAAAAACAAGGTTGCAAGTAGTTTTATGCATACCTTTGAATTTTTTTCCTTACCCTATAATATTTTATTATGTACTATTGGCATTGCTTATCACTGGATGTAGATGCAACCTTATAGTTGAGATTAATAGCATCAATGTGATTAATAGCATTGCTTGCACTAATGGTACATTACGAACACCTTGCAAAAGCTTGAACTACGTTATTGCAAATATCAAAAGTATGAGCTATTCAAATTTAAATATTTTAAAAGGAGAACATATACTTTATACGTAGATTTAAGTAAATGGTATTGTTTCCATAGAAGTTTTTTCTTTTGACAACACTTTGCTCAAATACGTTAATTCATCTGGACTAATATTTATTTCTTCAAGTAATGTTACTTTACGGGGAGTTTCTCTTAAACATTGTAGTACAAAACATAATAAAAATGAATACAAAAACAAATGAAATTTTTATCATTCTTTAATAAGCACGGCAGTTTGATTTAATAAATGCAAAGATATTGTTGTAGATAATGTTATATTTCAAGAAAACGAAGATATTGCTCTTGCTTTCTTTGATGTTGGGAATTCTGTGCAAATTTACTAATCATTTTTTGATTCAAATGTGAATTATTTTAAAAAAAAGTATTTCATTGGATGGTAAAGTGCATGTGGAGTTATCCAATGACTGAAGTTAAAACTCAATTATTATTACAGATCCCAAATAAAAAATTAAATAATGTAATTTTTTAAACAATTTCTTGGTCAGTGGACTAAAACATACCGAAAAGTCCATTAAATTCCAACACACTATATATGCTATAAGCGCTGATCTCTCAATTGTGTTAAAAAGTGATGCAAAATTAAACTTTTTAGGCATTGTTGATTGTTTATTTAATAACAACACTGCCCTATTGAGAGGAGGAATGTTTTTATATTAGGCAGAGAAATCTGAAAACAACTCTAAATTATTCAAAGGCTGCATATTTGAAGCAAACAAAGCTGTTTTACCAGGTGGCGATACTCGTATTTATAAAGAATCCAAAGAAATAACATTGTTGAAAGGAAATAGTATTAAACTAGAAAACGTATTTTTCAAAAAAACTCAGCCATATGGGGAAGAGGAGTCTCCTTTAAAGGTGCAACACACAATAAGTAAGATGATAGGACAGTTATTTCCATTTTTGAAAAATGCATTTTTGATAAAAAACATGGCATTGTAGGTTTTGCAATTGGCCTTCACATAGTGAATTTTAAAACAAAGATATTCGATAGAGGAGTATCATATCAGGTTGTTATGAACAATTGTTTATTTAATAAGAATGAAATGAATTTATCTGAAGATAAGAAAGTCAGAGGTCAAGGTTGTATTTACTTCAAAAAACTTCTAGTGCTTAATGGAAACAAAAATTTAACATGCACTCAAGGAATAGCTATTGTATTGGAATCCCAATCAATAACATTTGAAAGCTCTAGCTATTCTGCGTTTCAAAATATTACGGGAACACAAGGAAGTGCAACTGCTTTGTATGGAACGTCATGATTAGAGCTAGAAAAAGGTTGTAAGGTTTTGTTTCATCAAAATTCGGCATTGCATTATTTGTTAAACATGCTTGTCCTCCTCGAGTTTTGTTTCAAACAAGAGAATTACACTCTTCTAAATGTTTTGTACGCTTTAATAATACTGATAATTTTGAATAGTCTGGTAATACGACTTTTCGTGAAAACTATGCTCCACCAAGTTTAGGGAACTCTATATACGTTTCAACACTACAATATTGTCGCTCCGATGGCAAGAGTTGCATGAATTCAACAGCTCTAGTTTGGTGTTTTATAAAATACAAGATTGTCAGAAAAGATTCAGAAATTGTAAATAGTCTCAGAGAACTAAACTTTAATTAAGAACATCGGAACATTTAACCGTTCTACTTTTTTTCGACAGATGTCCACCAAACAGATGAACGCTGTCAAAGTGTTTATGGTTCCGTAAAAGCAGATGGAAATAGCAAAAATAATTTTCTAACTTTACACTCTCCAAACTATGATGTAATTGCGAGAGATAAAATATCTAAACCAAATTTATTGGGTAAAACGATATCAAAAGTTTTTGTGACTGTAATTACTAATAACGATAAACCAGTTGTTTTGCCAACATATTATGTTTCTTTAAGTTTGTACTTACCAGGTTTTCGTCTTTGTAAAAAAGAATGTGTTTGCATGGATGCCGAGGTTTGAAATGTATTTCATTGTTTTGAAAATGGAAATGTGTATGTTTTATGAGGCAGGTGGGGTTATGTAAATAGTAAAATCAGTTTACTTGAAGCAGTAGTGTGTTCACAATCCGATTGCAAATGTCATTTTGGTATCAAAGAATATTTATTCCAATTTGATGTAAAAGAACAATTTCTGACAATTGTTAAGGACTTTTTAGTCAATGTGCTGAAGGGTATAGCGTGGCTTTTTTTAACGAAGATTGTAAAATCTGTACAACAAAATGGTGGCTAATCATTTTACTAATACTATCTATATGAGTATTTTCTATTGCATTGATTATTGCACTTCGCTACATCGACGTGTTTGAGTTTTTTAGATATTTTAATGTTTTCTTTTATTGGTGCCAAATGATTGATTTGGTTGTTCCCGTAAACGTTCAGCTTACCCGACGTACACTGTTTTTAATTGGTTTTATCTCATTAACCGGAAGGGGTGGTAACACAGGCGTTTTTTTATTTAATGGACTTGATAACTTAGTTATAATAACACCACATTACGTACCAAATTTTATATTCCTCATTAGCACATTTTCGTTGCATTTTGACTGTGTATGGAAACGTTATCGTTGGAATAATTATAAAAGTTTTTCAGAAGAGAAAGCTGATAATAGGCGGAAAAGATGCCGTGGGTGATTTAAAAGCTTTGTAATAGTGGGAACGTTTTCTCAGATTATTTTATCTCTTTATGACTTCTTTAATCTGTTGAAAATGATGGTCAGCTGTATTTACACAAAGCAGCGTTTTCTAGGTACTTTCAACACCCTCATATATATTATGGACTACTTGCTTTGTGTTTTTTATTTCATATGCTCGTATTCATATTTCTTTTACTTTTTGATCCTAAAAAATTTATCATAACAAATTTTACAAATATTGATATAATTTACCATAAATACGATGTTCCCGTTTTTGATGCATTGAAGAGCTGCTTTGATAAACCAAAGTTAATTGAGAACGATAATAGACGACAAGAAAAAAAGTAAAAGAGAGCACAAAACAAGAGCGAGAGTTCGTAACTTTTTATTTCATCCTCAGAGCTATAATGATTATCATTTCTGTTTTTGCTTCTAAAGAAATTAATAGGCTTGTTCTTTTTTTATCGGTATCTGTTATGTCTCTTGAAATTTTAGCCTCATTTCAGCCTTACAGAGAACGTTGTTTTAACATATGGGATACACTCGCCCTGATTTTAATGTATATTGCTACCTTAAAAAGTTTGGTTTCATTTTCTGCAAGTCAGACTCTATTGAATAATATTAGAATATTGTTGGAAATTATTATTTGCTTGCCCTTTGTAACCTTAATATTAAGGCTTGGTTCGAAAGTGGCGAATACTTCTGTATAAAAGAGTATCAAATCGACCCAGTTTGAGAGAAAAAAACGGTATGATTTATTTTAAGTATATGGTTAATATTATAAACTATTTCTTGTTAAGTGCTTTAATAATTTTTTTCAGATATCAAACGTTTAATTTTGAATGGATTGTTTTTATTTTATTTTTTTATATGCCAAACTTTTAAAACAACACTTTAATTTTGATCTTTCTCGTTTCATGTTTCTTAATTTTTTTAAAACAGCTATATAAAATTGAAATTCGTATATTAGTATTAACAGAATTATAATTAAGAACATGACGTTGCAGTGATATTTATAAGATATATAAATAAGGTTAACAGTGAGTTACAGCTTTATCAAAAACAAAAATTAAATTAAAAACTTATAATACGTATATTAACAATATTTAATTTAATAAAATAAATCACCTTCATTAAGCTAACCTGTTTTATTAAATCATAATTATGAATATAAATACAGTACAAGTAATGTTTATTGTCGTTTTGTTTATGATTTATTTATGTATAACACAAATTTTACGAACAGTTGCAGCTGGCACTGTAAAATTGGATATTGTGAATATTGCACAACAATATAATATGCCTTACAAATAATTACTTTCTTTTTATACGCGCGGCCCACTTTGGTTCACTAAATTGTGTTTTAGCCCACCATCCGACTTGGGTCAAATAAAATAACGAAATTTATTAACTTTGTTATTTGATTAATCATAAGTCTTTTCAATGTCTTACTCTGTCAATTTTTGTTAATTATTTAAAGCAGGGGCGCCCAACCAAAATCTGTTGGTTGGCAAAACTGCAATTTACTGAGGTGGAACACATAAAACAATGAGGCAATAAATTATTCTAAAAGTGTTATTACCGTGCAATATTAAAAATATGTATTTTTACAGTGCCAGCAGCGACTGTACGAAAAGTTGTATTTCACATATATATATATATTAATTGCATCTACAATATTAAAAACATTAGCTTTACTGTATTTATAATCACCCTCATCACCTTACCTTCCTCCCTTATGACGAGGATTAAAATATTATTTCTGCATTTATACTTTAAATAATTATAGCGGTTTATTCACTACTTATTTTTAAATTAATTTTGCTTTTATAATTTACTAAGGATTTCATTTATTTTAACAATGTAGTCGACGCACATCGTAGGTGATTGCTCATGTTTTAACAGGTTTAAAAAGGAATAAAATATTACGCAGCGTTCCAAATGCTAATATAATTTACATCGCCAACCGCCTTAAATTTGCAAATTTATATTCGGCGATATATTTTGATAAAAATCAACCTTATTTCCTTTATAGAGATACTTTAGCTCAATATTTGAATTCAATTCTACAACCTCCATTTTTGTCGGCGCTGCTTTCACTTCGACATTAATTAAAGCTAAGAATATTTGAAAGGTTTTCTCAAACCATTGCCTGAATGAGAATCTAGTTGTGATTTCTTTAAGTAACTTTGTGGTTTCAGTAGAATATTACACTAATATACTGTTTTATTTATCAAATAAAAATATTGGAGGTTAGAATTTCAATAGCATCGTAAGCTTTTGTTTTCTGAATAAACAATACCTTAACTATATTCCTTTAAAATTAATGAAAACTTCCCAGTTGCCATAAATATAATTTACAACTTTCTAATAGGGTGCAGTGAATTTTAGTTTTTTTACAATTCATTTAGCCTGGGCGTGCAAAAGTTGTCTATTCATTTCAGAAATACTCTGGAAAAATATCAATGCTCTAGGAAATTATCTTGAGGTGCCCCAAGACCTTTAAAATTTTAATGGGTCCCTAATATTAAATAAAAAAAAGTTTTTCAAAAGTATGTCATGTTGGGTCTCAAAAGAAGCAAAATTTTATAAAAATTTCAATAATAACAAATATTTTATAAAAACAATGATTTAAAGAAAAATTGTTATTTTATAGTTTATTGCAGAAAAAATGAAAAAAGTTTATTTTTTTGACAATAATTTCAAAAAAATCTTAAATAATGAATTTTTTATAAAATAATTATTACTTTTAAAATTTTATAAAATCTTGCTTCCTTTGAGACCCATCATGACATACTTTTGAAAAACTTTTTTTTATATAATATTAGGGACCCATTAAAATTTTAAAGGTCTTGGGGCACCTCAAGATAATTTCCTAGAGCATTGATATTTTTCCAGAGTATTTCTGAAATGAATAGACAACTTTTGCACACCCAGGCTAAATGAATTGTAAAAAAACTAAAATTCACTGCACCCTAACGTGTAATTGGTTCACACGTCTACATATATAGACGTGCAAACTAATTTTAGCTTGATTTAGTTGCGCTAGGATAGATCCGAATAAAGTGGGAGAATAGCCATATAATGGTTTAATTTTTTTTTGTTTGTTTCTGTTTGCATATAACAAAAAATTGAGTAAACTTGCAAAAATATAGACGTGTTCTGAACATAAAGATAACCTCATGTAAATGTAATCAATATTGAAATAAAGTAAATTTACATAGAGACATTTATTAAACCAAATGTAAGTAATATGTCAAATCTAGCTTCTAGCTCATTCGAGGCCTAGGGCAAAAACAAATTTAGTGTCCCCTTAAACTTAAATGTTACAATAGGTAAAAGAGTTTTGAATAAATCTTTAAAAAATAAATCTTTAACTTCTGCTTTTCCTCTAAAAAAGGAAACTTAGCTAAAAAGAAAAAAGGTTACTTTTTCATTTTTTTTTCATATTATCAGTTATTTGAGAAAAAACAAAAAGATACTTTCCTACCTTTTGTTTCAGCAAAGCTGTTTAAAACATCAACATGGATAAACATTTTTGCTAATTTATGTTCAAATAAAAGATGTATTAAAGGATAAAGCCAGTTCTATTCTGTTGTCGAACGTAAAATAGTTTTTAATAATTTTAATTTGATTAAAGACCTATCTCCTGTTTGCTTTGTTGAAGAAGCGGTTAAGAGTAGCCTATCACAAACATATAAAGAGAAAGTATAGTTTGAAGCTTTTTTTTATATATTTACTTCAAAATTAAAGTTTATGAAATAATTTCTTCATTAAAAATGTTCGTTGATATATTGTATTTTTTGCAATAAATTCTTAGTTCCTCTTATGAGCTCATACGTCATAAAAGTATTTGTTTAAAACAATTTCAGCTTGAGTTTTTAAAAACATCATACGGCTTTTTCTTTCTTTTCGTAAACTAATAATTGTTGAAAATGTTTTGATGCTTTACTATATATTTACTTGAATGCTACTGATATTTGATCAAAATCTATCTAATGCAGTTATGTAAACAACACCTCTAAATTTTATTTCAAGATTTTGGAATGGCTGTTTGTTTGAAATATCATCGAAATAAGGTTTTTTTTCTTTCTTGAAGTTATTTTAAACTCTTTTGTTAATTGTAAAGAGGTAGTTTAGATTCTAGTAATAGATCATTCAAAGAGCCTTTTATCTTTCGAATTTTTAGTGTTAATTGTTGAAAATGAACTTTCATGTGTCGTAAGTGTTTCGCTCTGAAGGTTTTTGTTACAATTATCAGTACTTTGAAGAAATTACAAACAACAAAGTATAGAATTCTTAAACATTTTTTGCCAATAGACAATAAGCTTTAATTTGGGCACTCTATCAGGTATTTGAAATTGAGTGAATTGAATAATGAGTTTCTTTCAATGTTTTCCATCCAGGTGGACTACTAAAAAAATTAAAACCTCATATTAATGTTTCCGAAAAATGATTTTATTTTTAGGCTAGTTTTTAATGCACTCTACATATGTTTAAAGAATGGTGTCTGCATAAGGAAAAAAGACTTGAAGATATTCCAGTTATATTAGCTATCATACCATTGTATTTTTCACACATGTTTCATGGAATGTCACATTCTTGACCCCATCAAAATGATAAATCTGAATTTCATTCTAGCAACATTTCTTCTGCTTCTTTTGCAATATTAACAACTTTTGTAGTAAACGATTGCCAGAAATCTTTCTTATGTGTCCCAAGTTCCTTTCTTCTCAAAAACGTATTTTACTATGAGTAGAATTGTTCTTTGTATGAGAAGTCTGTTTTATTTTTATCTAAGTTATTAAGGTGTTTTAAGGAAACCAATAGGTCTGAAAGAGAACCGCGGATGAACATTTAAAAAGGAAGTTCACTCCTTTTCATTTTTACACGCAGTTTTTATAGCACCTTATACTCGAAAAAATTACTTAGAGTTGCCATAACAATTCTTGTAATATCTCGTCATTTTAATGACGTATCATTTCTTTATGTGTTATAGTGATGACTAAGTAATCATAAAAACATCAAGGAAATTGCGTGTTTCTGTATTTTTTAACGTGTAAATTTTTAATTTAAGAAACTTACGTTTTTACAAAAAAAAATTTACTCGATAAATTTTTTGAATTGTTTATAACGATAGCCCTAGTTTAAATAATCTTTCTAAAAAAAAAAATTTTTTTAAATAATACGCACTACTCAGAAGATCTGCTGGATTTAACAAAGTAAGAGTTGTTTATAATCTAAATATATTATACATAATCATTATAATACAAAGAGAACATTATTCTTTCATTTTCCATAAATTGACTGAGAAATAGGTAGAACATAGAATAAGTGTACATTCATCGACTGACAAATAGGTAAAATATGCAAAGAGTGTACATACAGCGTATTTATAAAGGTAGAATATGCAAAGATTGCCGCAATATTGACTGAGTTTTTTGGTTTCAGAAGGCAATCAATCAATATCTAAATGGTATACTTTGCAAAACTTTTCTGAAAGTTTTGCAAAAGTTTTGCGAGGGAATTTTTTCCTGAAGGGTTTTATTTCCAGGACAATTCATTCAAAGGGGATGTTTTCTAGAACCTTAACTTTAATCCTTATTACATAACCTTTAAACTGAATTCAAAAAACTCAAAGTTATAGTACAAAAACAGCAACATTTGAAATCCTTCAGTTGTCATTATGTTTCGCTTTGCGAACTAATTATTTAATGCTTCAGATAAAAGGCGCTAACTTGGTGCACTGATAGTAAATGTACATAAATTCATTGTTGAAATACAATACAATATTGGAAACACATATTGATTTTTATGCCAAATGTATTTAGCATTTTGCTCAATACATTTGGCATATATTTTTGTTTTTAAATTTTTCTATTTTTTTAAATCTTTTTATTTTTTTATTGTTGCAAAACATTAACTTTTTTATTTACGACTAAAAAAATTTAACAGCTAAATATATGTAACACGTCATTTTACAGCGGTTCGCATGACAAAACCATACGGTCTTCAACGAGTTTTCGCGTTCTTTTTTTTTTCTACATATATTAAAAATCTTTACTTCTATTTATTTATATTATTATAATTAAGCTTGTAAGTTTTATAAAATATTAAAAAAGTAATTTAAAATGTAGAAAAAAATAATATATATATATATATATATATATATATATATATATATATATATATATATATATATATATATATATATATATATATATATATATATATATGTATATTAGGGTGTCCCAGAAAGAAAAAAAAAAGCTCTTTACTGATTTCCATTCTATGTGACCTAAATAAGCACTAAAAAAATTTGACGGTTTTATTTTGGTAGGAAGTGCTAGATGTAAAATCTGAGTTTTACTGTTTTAATGTTAAGCTAGCTTAACATTAATAGAAAACACATTTTAGAAAATTAAAACAAAACAATTAGATGCGTATAAATCATTTCCAATTGTTTTCTACTATTTAACTTGATAGATTATATTTATAAATATGAAAATACAAAAAAAAATACATGAAAACTAATATTTATTAGCAAATTTAAGATTTTATTGCGGTGAAACAGTTCTCAAAAAATACAACTTTTTGAACAGTTCCCAAGCTCCTTTTTAGTCATATTCTTAGTCAAGTTTTTTCTAGACTTTTTAACTACAAAAAGTACATTTTGAAGGTGATCTTCATCTCTAAAAGCTGAAAGAAAATCTTTAATGAGCTTAATGTTTCTTTCTGCACTATCATTTACAACAGATATGTTTTTGATCCATGCAATAAAATCTAGCAACTGAGGATGGTTAAAAACATCTATAGTATTAAGACTATTATTAAACCATTCTTTTATACTTGCTCTTGATATTTTAAAATGTTTGAAAGGAAGGTAGCTTTGCTCGGAAATCAACTCAGGTAGCTCTGTGGTCTCTCCAATTTGTACATTTGATGGCTTACAACGCTGAAATTCATTTGGCTCTTCAAACTCAATCAGAGCTAACAGCATTCTTAGCTTTGTTTCAGAAGGAACTTCTTTATCCCTGAAGGACAAAACACAGAGTTGCGGAGTTAAGTACCACGTATGGCGTCCCATGCTGAGAAGCAAAGCATTTCCAATATTCGTACTAACTTTTCTCAATGCATAGGCTGTCTGGATAGCTTTCAAACCATTGTAGGGAGCCAGAAATCGTAAAAAACTTTTTAAAAACCATGGAACATAGCAAATTGCAATGAACAAACTTGCATCCTTCAACTGCAGCACTTCTTTTTCTGCCAAGATATTACTGATATCTTTAGTCATATAAAGAGTCAGGATGTAGATCGCATCTGCTAAAAACCTTGCCTCATGGCAGGCGCCAGGTTGATGGAACTTAAAATCTTGTATTTCCACTCCAAGGAAGAAGGAGGCAAGCTTACAAACTATACCATAATCATTCCTTGATTACACTATATCAGTAGTTGCATTAGTCAAAAATGTCTTAGCTTTCTCTGCGACAGTTCGAAGAACAGAGCCAATCTTCAGATCATCTCTTTGCCAGTCCAATTTACATAAATTTTTCACTTTATTCACTTTCTCACAGATTTCAGGCTACTTGTTCTTTAGCTTGACATAAAGAGCTCTTCTTGGACCTTTAGTTTTCTCACCAGTAAGGGCAGCCATATAGTGAGATACATGTACTTCATATATGTGTCTCCTACACATTATCCACAAAATTGGTAAATTCAAAATATCTGTAAGAATTTGGACTGCTCCATTTACTCCGCCTGTATTGCTTGCAGTTGTATCACAGCATATACCAATGATCTGCTCTGTACATCCGTAATATTCTAAATGATTGTGCACTTTTTCTGCTTGGTCCCTTTGAAGAGGGACATTGAACAACACCTAAAAGATGGTCTTCCATGGTATCGTCATCCGGGGAACTCACTGAGACTGCAAGTCGCTCAATTTTTTGGATAATGTTAAGCCCAGTGGTAATTTGTTCCAACAGTTTGGTATCAAAATGAAGAATAAGCCGTCGGCCTTTAAGATGATTAGATATTGAAATCCACTCCGAGTCTCCTTCAAGTTCTACATATTTGAACTTTATTCTATGAAGTGTGCTTCTTGAAAGCGGTATATCATTAATTTCTATACCTCCAGCTTTAAATACTTCACTTAAAATTGCCAGATGAGGTCGTACACCAACATTGAATCTTGTTGCTGGAACAGCAGTACATTCAATGAGCTTTTCAACATTCACTGCTAGATTTATCGTATCTCCAGAATTGTACCTAGGTATCATTTTATAATATTTTTCTACCTATTTATAATTATATACTTTTCAATAAAACAGCTTTAGCTTGTGAAAATTACAACTATGTTATTAAAATAATACTAAACCTGCGTTTCCGACTGTTACCCAGGAAATCATCTTCCTCGCTTATTTCACAGTCCTCGTTTGACTTTTCTTCCTCACTGCTGAATTGAATCTCTTCTGTCATGGAGTCATGTGACAACAAAAATATCATTGATATCTTTAAGTTTTTCTGTCTCTCTAATTCTTTCTCTCTCAACTTATCTTGCTTGTTCATTCTCCTGTTTGCATCCAGTAATTTTCTACTGTAGTCTTCATCGACTTTTGTTTCCATATATCCTTTCCTATGTAACTTCTGGTCTTCATAAAAACTAAGAAATATTTAAATCTATTAAGCCATTTATAAATAAGTTAATAATTGTTCTAGTTTTTCTTGGAAGATGACCAAACATGTAAAGAGTTTAACGTAAATATTTTAAAGGAAATAATATGCTATTACTTAAGTTACTTTTAATTGGAAAAAAAATCTCACTACTAAAAAAAGTGTTATATAATGAACTTACTTTATATCTTCTAGCTTGGCATCATCTGTTCTCAATCTATCAGCAAGAATATCATTTTGAAAATTCTTAGTCGAGATGCCAAAAAGCTGATAGGATTCTGTGAGAAAATCTTTCTCTAACTTTGATTGCTTATCAGGACTGCTGTTCCAGTTTAGAGAAGACAATTTAATCAATTTCTTCTATTTTAAATTAAGTTTAATGATTTTAGTCTTTATATTGTACCCACAAATCACAAATTTCTTGCCGAACCCAGCATTATACCAAATTTTTTTAATCCTAGATACCAAGCAAGAACTATCAGGATCTGAACAAACACCATAAACAAATACAAGATCCTTGGATTTCGATTTCAATTTGCAACCAACATTAGTAGAAGTGGGTTTGTATTTAACTTGTGACTCGCGAAGGATAAATTGATAGTATCTAAGAATATCACCATTAGATGGAAGCTGTCTTTGAGGTAACTCCCTCAGTGGGTACTTCAATAGGTAAATATACCTCAACCTTTCTGTATTTTTCCGTTTTATCTTATTCGGTCCTATCATCTTCTTTTTTTAGCTGTTCTATCCATTTTTATATGAATTTCAAAATAATCAGATTTTTAACTAAATTTATACTAAATGTTACACTTGCATCTAAAATCTATGAAGTCGTTATTCCCTCTCGTATAATATTTTATCTAAGTTTACCGTTACGGCTTTTATAACCGTTTACACGAGAATATCTTCGTGCACAAATTAGAATTCTTTCGTGCACAAATAATTCCATTTAGAAATTTTTTCCTTCCAAAAAAAATTCTAAATGGAGTTATTTGTGAACCAATCCATGGGGAATTATACGAACTAATAATATTGTCCAGAGGGAAAAATATCAATCTCTAACAATGTTTATAGGGAATGATCCTATTCTTTAATAATATCCTATTGGAATTATTTGTGTACTAATTATTACATCATATTAAAACATATTGAAATACTAGATAGCGCTGTTTTTTAGTAAATACACAAAAGTGTACAAAACCGTTACACTCAGAATTTACATCTATCACTTCTAGTCATTAAAAAATTAAAAAAAAGATTTTGGTAGCTGTTTAGGACCTATAGAATGGGGATCAGTTGAGAGCACGTTGAAATTTTTAAAAAAGTGTGTTTTTAGGACACCCTAATATATGTACATATAAAAATGTATATTTATATATATATATAAATATAAATATATATATATATTTATATATATATATATATATATATATATATATATATATATATATATATATATATATGTATATATATATATATATATATATTTGTATATATATATATGTATATATATATATATATATATATATATATATATATATATATGTATATATATATATATATATATATATATGTATATATATATATATATATATATATATATATATATATATATATATATATATGCATATATAGATTGATAGATAGATAGTTTATGTATAATCCTATATATCTAATGGTATCAAATGACGTAATACTTACATTTATTGATAATATAAATTCATATACATATTGATAATATAAAGTCATTTATGATCAATGATTTCTTTTTTGGAATCATTATTTTCATCGTTAAATGATATCTTGATATATTTTGATTTTATTGTCCCCTTTTTAACTAGATCTATTTCAGAAACTTTTTTCTGTCTTTACGCATTTAAAAAATTTTTTTCATTACTTTCAAAAAAATTAAAATCTGTTGAGGAGGGTTGTTATATTTACGGATTGTGGCGTTGCAAAGTACATAAATTATCATAAATATTTAATACCATCATTGGAAATAATTCATTCAGGGAAAGGGAGGGGTCGTTGAACATTGACGTATTTTTATTGGAAAGGATGGGAGGGAGTCTCTAAAAGTTTGACATGTTGTTGATAACGCGGAGGCAAGAGTTAGAATTGCCAAAAATTGTTGACGTAATTAATGTACAGCTCCCTAGGTGTAAAAACTTTTTAAAGTAAATGAATAAATAATGGTTATGTAACGAATTCACAACTAAGGCATAAACAGATATATAAATATTATTTTTTCGCAACAGCCATAATAATATAGAATACAGGCAATTTTTAAAGGAAACTTAAATAATTAAGTGCATATTGTATAAAGTATTTAGTTTATATAGGTAAGTGTAAACAGTATGAAAAAGTCTATATACCAAATAAATTTTCATATATAAGTTATATTATAAGGTAAGTATCATGTATAATATTATTATATAAATATATACAATATTTAAGCTTACACATATAAAAGAATCTAGGTTAAAAATAAATACAAATGCCAATTTGTTTATGAGGCTTATTTCTGATCTAACTTGTTTTACAAGTGTTTATCTTTTTTTAACTAAAACAGTTTTTCTGTCAAAAGATTACCAGAATTGTTTAAAAAGTCTACGGGGCATGTTAGCCACCTGGCCAACATGCCCGGTAGCATTAGCATTAGCACCTGGCCAACATGCCCGGTAGCAGATTAGCCCGCTGGGCCAATCTGCCCCATTGACATGTTTAGAGTATGAAAAACTTTCTCCTTAAACTATCAATTAATTTTGTGGAACATTATATACTAAAATAATTCTTACAATGTAAGCTTTAAATATGGCACTTAAATAATGCTGCACTGTCAAACTTCAGTGAGTATAAATACGTTATACAAGCTGTTCAAAATTTGAACATCTTGTTTAACGTCACACACACTTAAATATGGTCCAACAGATATGATTTTTTTTTAAAAAAGTTTGAACTACTACAAATCATCACTAAGATTCTTAGCTTGTTAAAAGTTCTGGCCTTTGAATAAACTGGAATGGGCCAACCTACCCCGTGGGCATACGTGCTCCGTGTTCCCTTAACCATAAATCTATAATAAATACAATCATTTAACATACTTAAAAGAAATATACAAATGTATAGATATATCAATATTCAAAATGAATAAATGTAAAATGATAGGAGATATAAGATAAAGAAACAAGATTAATGCTATGTGTAATCATAAATAATAAAGTGGTTATGATTACCGGCATTTCGAAGAGGCTCAGCGCCAATACCTAGTTTATCTTGTCAGATAAATATCATCGTCATTTATGCTTTACCCCGCGGTTTACGCTTACTCCATGTTGGAGTGAATAAAGACTTCACTACGAACAGCCAAAACCCTAACTTCACCCTAAATTTGTTAAGCACTAATACTTTTGAAGAAGTAACATGGATATTGAGTGTAGTGAATTCAATACCAAATAATATAACAAATTTAAAATAAAATAGTATATATATATATATATATATATATATATAATATATATATATATATATATATATTTATATATATATATATATATATATATATATATTTATATATATATATATATAATATATATATATATATTTATATATATATATATATATAATATATATATATATATATATATATATATATTTATATATATATATATATATATATATATACATATATATATATATTCATATTATATATATAATATATATATATATATATATATATATATATATATATATATTTTTATTTATATATATATATATATATATATATATATATATATATATATATACATTTATATATTATATATATAATATATATATATATATATTTATATATATATATATATATATATATATATATATATATATATATATAATATATATATATATATAATATATATATATATACATATATATATTTATATATTATATAATATATATATATATATATATATATATTTATATATATATATATATATATACTTATATATAATATATATATATATATATATTTATATATATATATATATATATATACATATATATATATATATATATATATATATATATATATATATATATATATATATATATATATAATATATATATATATATATATATATATATATATATATATATATATATTAGGGTTATGACATTTTTAACTTTTGTCACAGTTTAATTGGCCATACTTTTAAAACTGAGAAATTGATAGTTAATATTAAAGTTTCATAGTAATATTGAATGCAGTTAAAAAATGTCCCCCAACCATCCGCAATTAAGTTATGCTATAAAAATATTGTTGTTTTTATGACTATTATAGAAGTATTTGACTATTATCACTATTTTATGTGCTTGTGTAATATGTTGGTCTGAACTGAAATATTACACAAATACAGAAAATATTTAATACTAATGCGTTTTATGTTTTACTCATTTCTTTTCTCTTTACCCATTTCAATGTGTTTTTTAATTAATTTTATATTTACACAGTAAATTTTTAATGAAAATTATTTTTATTAAAATCGTATCAAAGCATAGAACATTACTAACATATATTATCCATACCTTTTAGATTTTTCTTATATGTCAGATAAATATAGCAAAACTGTTGTTGACAAATTTTTAAGAGTATGGACAAAAAATTCAGTTTTGTTTGAAAAACGTATAACATCAAGAATGGGTCTGCCCTTTATTGAAAAACCATAAGATTCATTTAATAAAATGCCAAAAAATACTTTTTGTTATTGGACGTTACAACTACACGGCATCAGTAAGCAGTTCCTCTGCATCAGAAGAAAGTGGTTCAGATTTAGATTCACAAGACAATTATGAACCAGTGAAATTAAAAAAAATCAAGAAATAGAGTATATAATACAACAAAGTTAGCATCTAATCTTGTGATAACTGAATCTTTAAGTACAAATAAATAAGGTAGAATCTGTAAAAAGTTATTTGAAAAAGGTATTGAAATAGAAACTCCAAGTCAGGCAGGAATATGGAGATCGACTATAAGGCGAGGGAAAAGCATGAAGAAAATTGTTGCTAAAATGGTACAAGAGGAACAATTCTGCCTACATTTTGATGGAAAGAAATTAAACAAGACTGAATACCAAGTTGTGATACTTCAAAATGAGAAAAGTAAAAGTAACTTAGGAATTGTTAAGTGTGAAAGTGGAAAATCCAATGATATTTTTAAAGCTTTTAAAAAATTGCTAAATGATTTTGATGCATGAAAATGTATTTTAATGATTATATGTGACACAACAGCAGTAAACATAGGAAGATTAAATGGTATAGTTGTAAAAATAAAAAATGAAATAGAAACCGGAGGCTTTACTAAACCACAATGTTTAGGATATCACCATCGTATACTGGATCTCCTTTTAAAACAAGTTTTAGACTTGTTGATTAACATTTTGTTAATTGTTAATCAACAAGTCCTGATTTTGATTATAAATTTGTGAAGGACTTAATCAAAAATTATGAAAATCTTCAAAAAATTTCTACATATAAAGCTGAGCCTAATTATTACATAAACTTGGGATGGCGTGATGATTTCAAATTCCTTTATCAGTTAAGTGAAGGTTTTAGTTACTTTAAGAATCATAAAGAATTACCAAAAATTAAGTGGCACAAGCTCCCTCCATTGCACAGTACTAGATGGAACTCTAGAGCATCAAATGTTCTTCTTGCCTATTTTTTATCCCAACAGGAGGTATGAACTTAAAAGTGAAGCAACTTTTATTGCAAATTAATGCAAAAAACTTTTGTTCAGTAAACAATTATATGATGATAAATCATATGACTATATGCTTGATGCATTGACTAAAACTAAGTGTACAGCTGCTTAAATGTGCTTTATGAAACGCTGAAGCAAAAAAGATAGTTTAGTTCATATACCAAGAACAAACATCATTGCTGAACGAGGCATTAAGTTGATATATTAATATGCAAATGTAAAATTTATTAATAAAAATGACCTTTGAAGCGTTAAAACTAACTTGCAAGAAAAAAACTACTTTTATTGATCCACTTCAATGATATGTAGTTTATAAATACAAAAAATAGTTTACAATTAGTTTTGATTATTTTTGTGGCTGTTCATAAATGGGTTAAAAGTAAGCTTTATGTGTCCTCGTGTAACCTATGGAAAATTACGTTATTATTAAGAAGGTGAGGGGGGGGGAGGAGACTATTTTTGCAACTAGACTACCATTAAACCAGTTTATTATCAATTAATCAACATTTCTCAGGTTATAGAAGTATGGCCACAACAGATTTAAAAGAAGTCATAACCCTTATATATATATATATATATATATATATATATATATATATATATATATATATATATATATATATATATATATATATATATATATATATATATATATATATATATATATATATAATTATATATATATATATATATATATATATATGTATATATATATATATATATATATATATATATATATATATATATATATATATATATATATATTCATAAATAAATATATATATATATATATATATATATATATATATATATAAGATATAACATATATATATACAAAATCATATATATATATATATATATATATATATATATATATATATATATATATATATATATATATATATATATATATATATTTATTTATTTATTTATATATATACATATACGCAGATGATAGTAAAACTTTTGCTGAGCTAGACGATATTGAAATCCTACAAAACGAATTACAAAATGATATAGATAAAATAGCTAAATGGTGTCAGGAATGGAAGATGAAACTTAATATAAGTAAATGTAAAATAATGCATTTTGGTAAGTATAATCAAAAAAGAATTTATATTATCTTTGACTTTGATCAAAAAATTAGAATTCCAATTGAAGGATCCGACTCAGAAAAAGATCTAGGCGTTATGACATCTACTGATGGAAAATACTGTTAACATATCCATTACTGTGCCAACAAAGCTAACAGAATGTTTGGTTTGATTAAATAATCAATTGAATTTTACACCACCTCAATTGCTGAAATATCGTGTAAAGCCTTTTTTCGACCGCTTTTCGAATATGCAGCACCAATCTGAAATCTATTAAAGAAATACGATATAGCAGCTCTTGAAACACATCAAAGAAGAACAACTTGAAAAAAAAGCCTCTCACATCCAAGTGATGAACCACGAGTAAAGAGATTTAATATTACAACGCTAGAAACTCGAAGGTTAAAGGAAGACTTAAAAGAGTGCTTCAAAATTGTTAACGGTTTCATACAAGTTAAATAGTGTATATCTATGTCAAAAATAATAGAAAAAATCTGTCGGGTTAATGGAACAATCTGCATACAGTGGAAATCCAATTTGAATCAAAATAGATATAATGAAGGAATGTTGTCCAATAAGAAAGAATTTTATTCTTAATAGAACACCCACTGTATGGAATCGTCTTCCTCCGTCTATAGTGCAATCTACATTGGTGAAAACATTTATAAAAAGATTAAACAAATATATTGAAAGCAAATATAAAGTCATAGGCTGATATAGAGCGTGTTCCACGCTCCCGTTTAATATTATGAACATTTAAATCATTTTAGTTGTTACTTTGCTGAATTTCAGCAATAAATAGTTATTACTATTTTTATATATGTGTATATATATATATGTATATATATATATATATATATATATATATATATATATATAATAATAGTAAAAAGATAAATTATAAAAACAAAATGTATATAAAATTTTTTTTAATGAAAATGACAAAAAGCATTATACTAAAATGTAAATGATAATACAAATTAGTATAAATTATTCTGATATAAAACCAAAAATTACACAACGACACTACCAGAGTGATAAACGCTGTTAAATAAAACTATATTAAAATACAACAAATTTGATAAATTGGTACTTGTTGCATAAATAAATTCGAGATGATAAGATGTACAAATATATATGAAGTTATAAAAACAACGAAAGTTTCAGTTTTTTGAGCTTTAAGCAATATTTCTGCTAGATATAACATTAAATATTTGGCACCGAAAACGAGAAAACAAATTTTTTAATAATATTTTTTATTTTTGCAGTATTTTGCTGTAAATTGATTATCTAATAAGAAATTTATTCAAGAATTCACTTAAAAATAATATTTTGAATCAAAATTAATTGTATTATATATTAGATAATTATATTGCATATTTTTATAATTAATTTTAACTACATAATATAAATTAGTTACATTATATAATTAAATTTTTAGTTATCTAAAAAACAAGTCTGTATTTTTAGGCTAAGAAATTAGTGCTGATTTTAGTTAGAATAATAAATTAGTCAACTAACTATCGTTAAATTAAAAAATTATCGACTCATAGTAGTTCGACCAATTTGAGTCCAAGTCATAGCTCATATATGTTCAACTAAAATGTTACTCGACTACTTTGAGTTTAGCTACTAATGATTTTAGGTTTTGGTCAAAACTTAAAAAATAGGCACATTTGAACTTAACATTAAATAAAAGCAAACTAATCTAAAAGAACGCATATTTTTTATGATAATAATAACAACAACAAAAATAACAACAAATATCTGAAATTTTAAAAGTTATAATTTTGTTTTAGATAACATGTCAGTTAGTGGATTTCCTTTTAGAGCCGTCGAACATATATCTAATGAGAACATTGATGAAAACCAAGTGAAAAGTTCATAAATTTATGAAATGTTTTTATTTTGTGAAAGCTATGTTATATCAAATATACCATTAAATCTATTAAACAAGCAATTATTTAAGAGTGTTAATAAGTTTTTAACAAAAAGACGTGCGAAGGTAGAGTATTGCCTCATTCTTTCCAGCATCACCATAAATGATTTTTAAATAAATATTTAGTTGTTTACATGATTAAAGCCAAAAATTACTGCAACACTTCTTGCAGTCAATTTCAGAGAACCTTTTTTTTATTGCCAAAAAGACGTATTTCCATATTTCATATTTGTTTGAAATTGAGTGTTTCGCAAAGTTGAAAAGCGCACCTACATAAATATTTTTTCTTAACAGTTTTCAAAATGATAATGAACTATATACATCTTTTTGGCTCAGCAAATATATGCAGTACCCTTTATATTATATAATGATACAAATAACTCGATTTTGAAAAAAAGAGGATACACGTCTTTTTGTCTTAGTAGGGTAGAATAATGTTGTTAGTTTTACTTTTGTAACATTTATTTTAAATAGTGCTAAAAAACAAAAAAGATTTTAAAAAATGATATTATTTACTGTTTAAACTGATTTAGTACTTTATTAAGAATGTTGCTAATATATTACGGTCCACATATTGTTTAAATTTAAATTTAAAACCCCGGCTGGTAGGTATTTGTATTTGTCAAAAGAAATGATAACTAAAGAAAAAAAATTTGGTGGCTTCAAAACGCCTTTCACTCAAATTTATTTTCTGTTTGTTAGAGTTTCAATAAAAAACAGTTAAAATTGTATTTGTAAAATAAGATACAACCTGATGCGATCAAAAAAAAGGCATGTTGATTTATCACTGTGCCTAGTTACACGTGACTTCATTAACGTTTTTAAGCATTTTAAAGCAACATAAAAAAGTAACATGAATCAAAAGTTAAAAGATTTTGTCAATACGTTAGGATGTTTTAGAGAAATAATATTTTTGCATGTAGTTTATGAAAAAGATTGGAGTTAGTCCAGAATAGTTTATTCGAGTTGAACAATTTATTTAAATTTGTGAATATCTTATTGACTGTTTTAAACAGGAGGTCGATGTTACTGTTCTTGTTAAAGAAGTTTAGGTCATCAGCGAATCAAATTAAAGTTATTATAATGGAAAACTTATGCAACTCGTTTATAAAAGACTGTTTAGTAATATTCTAATTTTTTGATTCGAGTCAATTACCGGGGTTAAAAAAGAAAAGTATTTGATGCAGTTGACCATGAAAGCAGGTGACCATGGTTAATGAGAAAATTGGACTACTAAGATATCTGAGACATAACTAATGGTTTCCTTCTTATCTTCAAAAACACTCCAATAGTTTTCTTTCTATTATCAAAATAGAAACTTATTTGCTTTTATTTATATGATGAAACTTAAATTAATAAATTTAACATATGAAGTCTCGCAAGATAATAAGTAAGGAAAAGTGCTCACTCTTCTCTTTGTTAATGATCTTAATAGCTGTCCGACGTCTGTACAACGTAGGTGTCTAACGTTTTCTACTCCTATTTAATTTGTTGATTATACCTATCTGCTTTTAATAAATAAATCACTTTAAAAATTAACCTAGTCTGTGAAATCATGCTACTGATTATAAATATACCCATCTGTTAATAAAAATATTTTTTTGTGTCAATGGTTGCTGTTAAAAAGCTATTTAATTGGTAAAAGACTTTATTGATTCAACAATTATAGAAGAGAAATTTGTTAACATTTTACAAGTTTTGAAGAAAAATAAACTTGGCTTTCCATTTTATAAATGTAACTAATCAAAGAAATATTCAATGAATTATTAAAAATGTTTAAATATATATAAGACTATACTTAACTAATTTTTATATGTTTTATAAAACAGCTTTGAAAAAATCTTTAAGAAACATTTTAAACAGTTTCTCAGAGGTTTTTTAGATTTATTAAGTACAACTTTAAAATTCTTTTTCTAGAAAACTTGCAAAATACAAATTTTTAATAACTATTTAAGCGTCTTTAATTTATATTTTAAATAAGTTTTCAAAATGTGTTTTCATGAGAAGTTTTTAATACTTGACTGGTCAAGTTACAAATACAAAAAGTTAATAGTTTTTTTGGTCCTTGGTCCATTTATAACCAGGATTTGACAAATAATTAGGAGGTCCATAAATTGAATATTTTTTTTATATTTTCTTTGAAAATGTCTTGTAAAACAATGATAGTTGATCAAAAGCTACATTTAAATGGGAAAACAAAGTAACCAAATTTCAGTTTTTCCGACAACTAAAAACAAACCTAACTGTTGTGTGAATGTCTAAAACGATATTTGCTTGTATATGTATTCATCAATTTGAAGCAGTAAATTTTTAAAAACGAATGACACTGGCAACAATGATAAAACTTTTGTAGCAATAGAGTGCCTCCAATTTTTTTTCAAGAACGGACTTTTTCAATAACTTTATTTGCAATGAGTCAAAAGAATAGTTAGTTGTTTTAGTTTTTCAATCAATATAAATGCAACAAAATAGATTTGCTTCATTACCTTCACCAACCACTATGATAGGCATGCAAAACTTACAGGTAAAAACTTTTAGTTGATAAAGATTATTTGCATATGTTTAAAGATAAATACTAATTTTATTTATAAAATAATAATTAGTAACACTGTGTAAAAACAAAATAGGGCTTTTTTTCATTTTTCAGAGCAAACACAAGTTGCAATCTTAGATAGAGCTGTAAATAAACCATTCATAAAATGCTTTGTTAATGCATAACATTCCTATAATAAAAGCAACATATATTATATCAACTTTACTTTAAGATGCAATTCTATTTAACTTATCACTAAAATTTTCTCTAAGTCACCTTAAGATTTCTACCCAGAGGCTGTATAATGTAAAGCAAAACGAAAGAGAGAAATGAATACTAGATTAAAGAAGCGTAAAGAATTACTTCCAGGTATTTTAGTAAAACAGAGATTAACTGATAACAAAAAAAATTGCTTGAGTTCGGAGGAAATGTTTGCTAATACTTCTGCATTAACAACAACAAAGATGACAACAACAACAACAACAACAACAACAACAACAACAACAACAACAATAACAACAACAGCAACAACAACAACAACAATAACAGCAAGAACAATAAAAATAACAACAGCAACGACGATAAGAACAAAAACAACAACTACAACAACAACAAAAACAACAATAACAACAACAATAACAACATCAATAATAACATCAATAACAACCACAATAACAACAACAACATACCAGAGTTTAATGGCGCTGCTTAGTTTTGTTTGTATTTTTTTTTTTTTTTATTTAATAAAAATTAATTGCATGGAAATTTTTTTAATTTTTTATTATTTGCTTTAAATTTAGCGTTTTTTTAAAAGCTTGTAGCAGTGTATTTTTTCATTTTATTATTAATATTGCAAAAAAGCGAGATGACTAAGTTATGTCAATAAGACCTATAAAATCTTCTCGCAAACTTAAACAATAAAACAGTTTAAAAGACTTAAATTGAATTAAATATTCAAAATTCTTTTTTCAACTTTTTATTTTTCTGCAACAAGCTAAGTCTTCCCTTCAATTAACGAAAAGCCTTGTGCACAAAAAAGAAGGAAACATTTATAATTAAAAATATTCTTTTTTATTAATTCAGATATGCATTTATCAAACAAGAAATAAAGCAGCAATTTAGAAGTATCAGAAATTTTGTGAAACAAAGAAATAAGCAGAAATTTAATAATCCAAGCTATTAAATAACACAATCTATTAAATAAGAGCAAGCTATTAAATAAGTCTAAGTGCCAGCTTACTCTGCTCACTTTCTTGATCATGTTCTTCAAAACAATTACGGTATGACATAACCAGTCGGCAAATTTAGTTGTAAATGCGCATTAGAAACTCGTTTAAATACGTGTTGATGTGGTATGTATGTTAGCCATTTTATCGTATCGAACACGCATTAGAAATACGCATTAGATGCGTATAAAGACAGGTATACAATACGCCTACAGGGTATCAGACTCGCATTTGAAACTCTTTTATCACGTATAAAATACGATAACCAGAGAATATTCAATACGATATTTTCCTGGTATTACATGCGCATTTAAAACTTTCCAGAATACGCATTATTTACGAATATATGTCAGCCATTTTATTGTGTCAAACGCGCATTAAAAATAGACAGGTATAGAATACGACGCCTACTGAGTATCAAACTCGCATTTAAACACGTATAAAACACGATAACCAGAAAATATTCAATACAATTTTATTAACTAATAGGAGCTCATAACATAATGATAATGACTAGCAGTAAGCAATCCGTAATACGGGTTATGAGTTATTAAATCATTAATAACAATAAAAACACATTAAAAACTTGATATGTTATCTAAAATATTAAATACAAATTTATCTATAAATATTTTAACTTTGACTCCGTATCAGCAAAGTCATTGCTTATTGGTAACGACATAAAGACCGCATTAACATCAGTTGAGTTCTTTTTAAAATCTGTCGCAACACAAGTACAAGAAAAGGAAAGTCAAGGAAAGCCTGCAAATACCTAAAAAAAGATATGAAAAAAAAATTACAATTTTTAATTACAAAAGTACTATTTTCATTTTATTGTTAGTAGAATTAGGATAATAATAACAGAAAATATATGAACCTGTCATTTTGAAAAGGGCACAAGTCCATTTACTAAATCTTTTCAAAATCAAGAAAAATATGATTTTTATTAAAATAATGTCTAGGTTGCTAAAGAAATTAAACATAGAAGTAGATAAATAAAGAACGTATATAATTTATGTATTTTTTATTTTTTATAAAAAAAGCTTAAATCATACAGAAATTTTTAATTCAAACTCATAAACTAATTGCTAAAAGTTTTGGACTTAGGTGCTTTTCGAAATGACAGGTTCATATATTCTGGCTACAGAATAATTAAAAAAGATTATAAAAAGGCTAGACAACATAATGTATACATTGTTACTATAGTAACGCTGGCAAATAACACCACAAATTCATAAGATATTTTATTAACTTATATACTTTTACTAAAAAGATTTTATTTATTACAATATTTGAACAATCAAGGGACAATTATAGTTAAACAATTTGAGCAACTATATCATAAAATAGCAAGCAACTGGTAAAATATTTTTTATAAATGATCATTATCATTTGTGGTATTAAGAAATACGTAAGAGCTCAGCAATTACATAAGTTTTATTAAATCTCCCACTCATCTTAGAGAAAGAAAGAAAGAAAGTGTATCCAAAGCAGCATGTTAACAAATGTAAAAAAGCACGGAATAAATACTAGTAAGTGGTTTTATTATGTTACCAGTAAACAAAATTATTTTTACCTTGATTAAAAGCTAATTTCCAGCATTTCTTAATTAAGCTCCAGCTTCTCTCTAACTGTTGACTAATGATTAATAGAGTAAATTTCATATCATACTAAATTTACAAAAATTAAAACCATGTTTCAACAGTTAGCTAACTAATCAAAAGATGACAAAGGATAGACAAACTAAAAAAAAAATGAAAAAAAGAACACAATTATGATAGAAGTTATAAAAAAAAATAAAATTATCTAGATTTAAAAGTGTTAATTGTTACTATAAATAGTTAAATTCATACTTTGCTTTGTTCTGAAGTGTCCAAAGTAAAATCAAATTAACAGACATTAACACTGTTTGACACTGAATTCTGTCAAGTAAGTTTTTTGCACTTCGAGTTACATTTCTTACATTTCAACAACGATTAATTTCATCCTGCCTAGATCTTTTTTTTTTTATTTGACAACTATTTTAAAGTTGCCTATTAGCATTTTACATTAATAACTTTGTTGAGTCTAATACCATCTATTTCAATTTCACTGTTATCATATTACCAGTAATCTTACTATTGTTACAATTAAATAAATGAACGTAAAAAAATCTTACAAATTGTGATCTTTTCTAATCAAAGACTTAATTTTAAACTTTATTGAAGATTTATTGAAATCCATATCTTTTTATATATTTACAAACATAAGTTGCTTATCAAAAATATTAAACAATATTTATTTACATCAATTATTTTTAATTAACAAAGAATCTACAATGCACAAAATTATTTTTACCTTAATGAACAAAAATAATAAATGCACAATCTTGTATAAAATATTGAAGCAATGTCTGTCAGTATATTTTACTCTAAAGTAGTTATATATATATATATATATATATATATATATATATATATATATATATATATATATATATATATATATATATATATATATATATATATATAAAATATATATCAAACTGACTGTAATTTATATATTTATACAATATATATCAAACTGACTGTAATTTATTGACACTTTTGTGTCAACAAATTACAGTCAGTTTTTCATGTTAAATACACAAAATATATATCAAATATAAAATAAATCCAATATAAAATAAAACAAAATAGTTAACTTACTCAAATCAGTATCACTTACACCGTGTGAAGTAACTAAAAAACACTTCAGTTCTTTTCAATCACTCTAAAAAATAACTTTCAGCTCTTTCCAATAGCACTAAAAAATAAAAAAAACTTGCTTAGCTGAGTTGCCTAGTTTATAAGAATCTGAAAACAGATAAGTAAAAAACCAAGAACAAACAAAGATTTATTTTTTAGAACTACTATATTTAAACAAATTAAATAAAATAGAGAATAACGCCAAATCTCCTTAAAAGCTAAAAAAAATTTTCAGCTCAAGTTTGCTTGCAGACCTTACTTGTAAAATAAAATGTGAATAAGAAACACATTTAGAAAAGCCTAGAAAAAATTCATAAAAATTTACATATATTAGTTCTTTTATATTGCATATATTCACTATATGATAAATCTGAAATTAAAAAATGTAATGGATAAGTAAATACAAACAAAAAAATCAAATAATAATCGAAAATCAATATATCTGATAGAGATAAGATGTCATGATAAGAGAGTAGTAGTTGTTAAATATTGTTATTTCATGTTAGCTTTTAGAAAACAAATCATGTTTGTACTCATGGTTTTAAAAATTCAAATTGAGATCTAAACAAAATGTATACACGGTAAAATGATTTTTCTTGAGTGGCTTTTAGTGAATGATTAAAAGCAGTGAATTTCGATAAAAAAAACCACTTATAACTTTTAACAATAGACACCAACATTAAGGTAAGCCAAATGTAACAACATTAGTAATATACATAACAACTTTACGCAAAATCTTGCTCAACACGTTTTTTTATAAAACAATTACATAACTCGTATTACCACATACATATATTTATCAAAAACTTTTTAACTTTGAATGTAATATAAACATATATGCAAACTACAAACATATATAACTTGAATTGCACGAACAAAATATTTAAAAATAACATGAAAAAATCTAAAAAGATTTATGTATATATTCATATATATGAATATATATACATATATATATATATATATATATATATATATATATATATATATTATATATATATATATATATATATATATATAAACATATATCTCGTAATAAAATATCAAATTATAATTATATTTAATTTAAATCAAATACTTATTGAATAAAGAGCAAAAAACAGATAGAAGAACTGCAATCCTTATAATAAAATTTAACGTTTAGCAACAATAAAATGTCAGTGTTGGCTCAAAATTTTAATATACTTTTCTAAATTTTTTAAAACAGTACGAAAAAATGGTAATAGCATAACAGAAATATTAATAAAATAATAATCAACATAATAAAATAAGCATGGTATGAAATGTTAGGATTTATAATATATTTGAATTATATTAATTTAGGACTTAATAAATAAAATATAGATAATAAGAAAATAAGAATATAATAAAAAATAAGAATAAAACAAAATGAATTTAAAAGTAGTAATAAATATTTTTTTGATAAAGTTTTAATAACTTTTTTATTACAAAAAAGTACTGTAACTGTATTGGAGATATGCGATGCTGCTTTAGCAGAACGATATCTCTTCATACAACTTTTCATGTATTCCTGACTATTCTTTTTCATTCCAGACAAACTTTTTACTAAATTTCTCAAGAGAAACCTTTTTAATTTAAATTTTGCTTTTACAATTTTAGTTTAAGCATGCGCTTCAAAGCAAAGATTTTCGTTTTTCCGTTATATGTTGATATTTGATCAAGATCGGGTACAATATCGTATCTGATTTTGATCAAATATTAAATAATACGTATTTTTGATAAATAAGTGATATTGAACTCGAATTCGAAACTTAAAACTAAATGCGTATTTTTCTGCTATCAACGGCGGTATGTTATACGTGATCAATACTCCGAGTATTTACAATACTAGATATGCCGACTGGGAATACACTCTTTTAGGTATTGCATGCGGGCTAACATGAAATTCAAGTGTAGTTTTATTTTGAACCGCGTAGTTTATTTTATTTTCTAAGATTATTCTTTTTAAGATTTAATGCCAAAACTTTGCACTTATTCCAGTTTCTAAAAACAGCAGCGTACTTTAGTTATATATATATATATATATATATATATATATATATATATATATATATATATATATATATATATATATATATATATATATATATATATATATATATATAAATATATATATATATATATATATATATATATATATATATATATATATATATATATATATATATATATAAATATATGAGTTAATTTCAGCCGCTTAAAAATAACAAAGTAAGAAATACGTAAAAAATGGTCAGTGTGGAATAGACTTATCAAGACTCATCTTTTACGGGACCGGTCAGCTAGTTTTTATATTCAAAATTTAGTATTAGCATGAACATACTTAAGTTTGGAGTAAGCAAAACTCATAAAAATGTAATCTCTTATAATCTTCTGCAGTCGCCTTTGAAGACAATACCAAAACGTAAATATGTGTGTCTCAGGATATTTCGGGACGACGAATGAGTTTAGGAGACGACAACCGAATACAATTAATGAACTATTTTAAAACCAAAGTGTATTTGATTACGATAATTTTTCAATGTAAATAAACTTTTTGCTAAAGTAATTTATGAATATGACAGTTTTTTTTTAAATTTTTATTTGCTTGTGTATTTATTAACTCAGTGTGTTTAATCCTTTTGTGGTATTATTTATTTACATTCATTTTTTAACTAGTTTGAACAAGCAAATCCAATATTTTTAGTTTTTTAAACACGTTTTGTAATCCTTTTTTACTCACATGTTCTTCATCAAAAATAAAAATACTTTAGCATTTCATCATAGTTCTTATTGTTTTAAATGCTTACAAGGTATTATTTATGATTAATATCAGATTTTAATTTAAAACAAATGATTTTAATGGTGATAAAATGTTAACTAATGGTTTTAATTTATAAAACTTTCTTTTTATTTTAACAAATTTAATTATTAATTTTAATATTAAATAAATAGATTCGTGAAATGGTAAATTTAAACGCATTAGTATTGTTATTATGTTTCTTTAGCTTCATTTATTCATTAGTATTTTTGAGTAAATCATTTAGCAATTCAAAATTTGTAATTTATAAATGCATTTGCGATTAGGCAAATATAGGCAACTGCTCAAGGGCGCCAACCAAAAAGAGGCCTTTTTTTTGTCATCTTTGAAAAATTTTATTTGACTTCGTTTCTACCATATAATCAATTTGTTATCACTGGTTTTGAGTTTATATTTGTTCTTTAAAACTAATTTTATAGGTCAAAATAAGCATTTCAATTACTTATTTAAATTAGGCACGTTACATAACGTCATTGCCGTGAAGTAGCACAATAGAAAAAACTGGTTTTATAATTGCTTCTGCAATGTATATTTGCTTTTTATTAAGTCATTAATTTACTTGGTAAAATGTAGATTATTTTAGTTTAGCCATAAATGTTTTTATTATTATAAATAAAATCTCATTTTCGGGGATTAAACGCCTAACGGCATATATTTATATTTTTATGGTATATATGAAATACATGGTTTATAGTTAAAAACCTATATATATATAACTAAACTGGACGAAACCAGTTTAAAATCTAGCGAATTTAGAGCTGCATTTAGCAGTCTCAAAAAAAAAAAAAAGTAAATTTTTTAATAAATTTAGTATTGATATTTAGGTAAAGGTTTTAATAAAGTTTGTATTGATATTTTCAATAAAATTTAATATTATTGAACCTTCTTTATTACATGTTTTTGATCTTTCATTTAAGACAGGTATTGATCCTGACAAACTTAAACTTCCCCATACAACTCCAATTTTTAAATATGGATATAAGTCAAAAATTTTAAAGTACAGACCTTAATTTATAATACCTCACTTTTTAAAATTGTAAGAGAGAATCAGGTATAATAGGCTATAAAATTATCTAACAGAGAATGACATTTTCTTTTGCAAGTAATTTGGTTTATATAAAAAATGTTCAACTATGCAATAGTCAAACTTACTAATCAAATATCAAATGCCTTTGGTAATGACTGTTTTAAATTAGGAGTTTTCATTGATCAGTCAAAAGATTTCGATAACGTAAATCACAATATACTATAAAAAAACTTGAAAAGTACGGAGTTAAAAATAACAGTTTACTTTGGTTTAAAGGGTATCTGGCAAATCGAAAGCAATTTTATGATCAAAACAACACTTTTTTATATTCCATATCTTTCGAGGATCCACATGGCTCTGTTTTAGGACAACTCTTTTTTCTATCGTACTTAAATGACTTATATATAGTAACTAATCTTTTAGACATAATTTTGTTTGCTGATGGTTCCAATCTTTTCTTTTCTGATAGAGATTTTTAAACGTTTTTTAAAATGGTTAATGAACAGTTATATAAAGTTAATGAATGGTTCGTAAGTATCAAACTTTCACTAAATATGGATAAGACAAATTTTATTCTTTTCCATTAAGCATTTAAATCAGAAAAACTTCTTCTAAAATTACCAAATGTTATAATTAATAATAATTATATTAAAAGGGAAACATAAGTTAACTTTTTTGGAGTAAAACTGGATAAAAATTTACTGTGGCATTCACATACAAATAGTATTAAAACAACAATCTCAAAAAAATATCAAAATAATGTTTAAGGCTAAACCTTTTCTAAATGTAGCATTCCTTAAGAAATTGTATTTTGTATTTATTCACAGGTATTTGTCTTACTGCAATACTGTGTGGTCTAGTATTGGCAATACAAAAATTAAGAAAATCTACAATAAACAAAAGCATGCACGCAGAATAGTGTTTGGAGTCAACAGAAATACTCCACCACTTTTATGTGCAACCATTGCTTTAAATGTATATAAACTCAATTTACACCAAGTTTTATTTTTTATGTTTAAAATAAAAATGGGATTGGCCCCAAAATTTTTAAAAAATATTTTTATAAAATTAATCATAAATATTGAACAAAGTTTTCAGATAACATATTTACTCTTTTTAAATATAATTTAAAATTAACCTCATATTCGATAAAGTACCCTAGGGCTCCTCATTAAGGCAAAATCTGCCATCTTCTATCTCTAGCCATTAATTTCAATATATGCATATGCAATGTAAACATTATTTAACGGCGAAATAAATTAAACACACACAAACACACACACACACACACACACACACACACACACAAAAAAAAAAGGTATTTAATTTCCCTGAGAATTTAAATGGCAATTAGGTGTTGGCAAAAAAAGGCAATTTGCTGCACTGACACACCTTAATTAATTAGATCTGAAACTTTATTATTAATCATTATTGATACAAAAAAAACAAAAGTAAACGCATTATATAGCCCTTGGTCAAAAGTATAACAAGGTGTAAAGAAGTTACTTAGAAAGAAAACGCAGTACATCGAAGAAATTTGCAATTTTTATTTATTTAGATGTTCAAAATTGAAAATGATTTTGACAAAAATTTTCTAAATAACATTATATTTTTTATTAAGAAAACCTTTAATACACTAGGTAAAGCTTTTTTTAGTAGACGCCAATTTAAATCGAAGTTGTACAGAAAATAATAACTTTGCAACCTAGAAACAGAAATTAAAAACATAAAAAAAAGAAATATTAAAGCTTAATCCCAATAGACATTTCTCAACAATCAACATTATAAGTTTTGAGAAAAAAATTAAAATGTAAATAGCAGTTAAATACTCATGCAGACTACGTCAAGAAAAAAACTGCTGCAAATGATTCACATTCTCGGTGAAACACATCCCCGCCGTTCAAAATTGTCATTTTTGGAAGAACAACTTTTCAAAAGCAAAAAAAAAACAATAGCGTTTAACTTTCATGTTATTTTTTTAAACCACAGATGTGAACTTTCAATTATTTTATACTAGTCAATAGAATTATTATTAGAATTTCAGGGTGTAATTTAAAATAATTATTGTTTTTAATATAAACTGTTTTTCTCGCCAAGCTAAGAAACATTACTTTTTAGACAAAGAAATAAAAGCTAATGTTAAGATAAAAATGATTTTCGGTTAACTTGCGATGTTTATGTAAAAATCTCATTATGTAGGGCTGAAATTGAACTCTCTCTTTTTAATAAGATATTGACTTTTATGCCGCCGAAGCCCGACCGACAGTTTAAATTTGTCTCTATTTGGAGTTTTACTTCTATTTTCTATTAGAAAATGACGGCTCTTTTAAATCTAAATACATATCATGAAAAAAATAATTTGTTTTAGATTCATTTGGAGAAGAATCCAGCAATACTTAGCCTGCAAAATTTCAGCCATAAAGTAAACTCCAAACATTTGTATGTTTAACATAGACAAAAAGATTTGCAAAAGATTGCGATGACTGGTGACTGAGCTCAAAAAGCCTATTTAAAAAAGTTATATCTTTATTTATTAGGCTATTGTCAATAATAGTGTAAATTTAAAGCTTTTGTGAATTGCAAAACTGCAGTTGCTTATCCTGCTCTACCACATTTAAGTTAAACACAAAAATTCAATTGTTTTTGTCAAAAACTACCAAATCAAAGTTCTGCCTTTGATCCACTTTGATTCTCATTGTGGTAAATGTGTACATTTTTTTCTAAAAAAATAGTATTTACTTTTGCGCAGTCATCAGTCACACTAAGCTTGCAAACTAGTTGAATTGTTTGCTTGCATGAGTTTAACGCTAAAAAATCACTCAAAGAATAACATTCTCAAACGGAATCGGTGTAACCTGTAAGTATTAAAAATGGGCAATACTTCATTGTATATTAGTTATTTAACCTGATATCAATGGAGAAAATAACAGCAGAAAGAGCTTTTACAAAAATCTCTGTCAACTCATAAATGAAAACTTTAAGAACTTCTCAATAAATAAAAACATAGATTCTGGTTTTATTTCAGGACCACTTAACAATAGTACGATTGTCTTAAGAGACAAACGCAATATGTGGTCATATTGCATTTCTAAATTAATTTTCTAACTTCATGATCTCATTCTATTTGAACTGTGTTAGCATTTTTTAACGTACTTAAATCTTTGACACACTTAACACTTTGTTGGATATAAGAAATTTAGATCCATAGTAAACGGCTCCAATAAGTATTACCCAAGAGACCAAACTTATCTTTTCAGGAGTCAGATATTCAACAACTGTGGATGTCATATCTAGCATTAGAAAGTGTATGGCATAGGCAATAAACCATGCTTTGTGAAACGCGCAAGGCTTATAGATATGGCTAAATATAAGCAACAAACCATGAGATAAATATACTTAATTACATGATCTTCTTATATATTCATATTAAAACTCATAACGAAAACATATTCACCACCTCTTATACTTACTAAATACAATAAATACAGTATAACAAATCGAAAAGCCAAGATATGGAATAGACTTAAAAATAATCATTTCAGGATAGTGATTGAGTGAATTTATGCTCAAATAAAAAAAGAATTTATGAAACCAAATTCCAATTTTAAACTTTTTTATAAACATTGTATCGTTAAAACGTTTTTATTTATTCTTAGGTCAATGTTCTTAAAGATCATTGGCTTACTTTGAATAGCAAAACTTTTTTTTTTTTAGTTCCAATTTGCTTAAAATTTTTTAATTTCATGTCCCTTCATTGCAATGAAGGGACATGACATTAAAAAAATGACAAATTTCATTTTAATTACGTAAATGATGCTAGGTGCAGTACATATAAAAGTAAAACATAAAAACTATTATCTTTAAATAAATATGTACAAAAAAGTAAAAATATAAATAAGTTTTATAAAATATTATACTCGGTATTCAAATCTAATCAAAACAGATCTTTATAATCCGATTTTCAAATAAAAGTTTTACTTAGCCCAAATTTTATTTAATTTCTATTTAAGGACCGGAGGTATGGACTAAATTATTATCTAATGAACTGAACACAATTGCAACGCTCAATGAGTTTATTACCCAAATGAAGGAAAAACTTTTCATGTGCGACTTAAAGTTTATTTGTGAAAGATATTTTACTGGTTGCCTAATCTTTTAACTTGTTAAAAAGTACTAATTTTTCTTTCTTAATTTAAATATTACTTTACTACAAACTGTTATATATTTTATTTTATATATCTCAATAAATAAGTTGTATAGTATATGTATATAGTACGACTCTTCCTAATACGTACTCTTTAATTAATTAATTAATTTATTTTATTTCTTTTTTTCTTTATTTGAATTTTTCTTGTTTACTTGATTATTACACTTAACATAAATATTGTTCTTCAAGAACTTTTTAAACTAGTCGTTGTTTATTTTACATTAATATTTTTCAATAAATATTTTGTAAAGTATAAATACATTTTACGGTTATTGTGAATACGCAGAATTGGGGCTCTGTGAAAAGACAATATAATGTCTTCTACATGCCCGGCCAGTGTTTCTAGTCATATACTTTTAAATTTTAAATGTTATTGACGAAATAAACAAACAAAAAACAAAAACAAAAACAAAACAAAAAAAAGGGGAAAAAGAATATCAAAATTTTATGGAAATTTTTTTTAAGGTTGGACTTAATTATTTAAAACCAAAGATAACCAAAGATGGAGTTTTTTCATAGATACTTCACAACAAATTGCTTGAATAAAATGTATTGAAAAAAACATTAAGAAATGCGGTGAAAAGGATGTTTTGTTTACGGATTCAACTTATAAGGAAGCTATGTTTGAAATCATTTTACTGAAAAAGAAGCGTGGGAAAAATAAAAAAGGAAAGATGCGCAAGATAAATGGTTGCACGATTTATTAAAGACTGAAAAAACGGAAAGAAAAAATAATCTATTTAAATAGTGCCAAAACTTGTTTCCCATTCACCGCATAATGTCATGTTGAATGTGTGTTCTCACTTGATAAACAGATAAGCCTAAATTGTATTCTATCAACACAGTGAAATGTATAATTCAATGCGTTATGAATGTCAAAATATAATGAATAAGTTTTTCAATTATTTAAAAAAGAAAAAAGAGCTGCTACAATAACCAGAAGATCTTAGATATATGATTGAGTCTAGTTGAGCAATAATTAAGTCAAATAACCGTTACTCAAAGGTGAGTACAAAATGTATGTAAAATCTGTTTTGGTAAACGGATACGCCTTTAGCGTATGTTTATATATTTTTTAGGAAACTTTGATGTTGCAAAAAATGTTCCAAAGTAAATCCTCATAGGTTTGAACGTTTAGCCGTTAGAATTCCAATTATTCGCATTTTTTATTTTTCATATTTTTGTAATAATAATGCGATGAATATTGTTTGGAGTTTATTTGAACATGTTGTTGTTATTTTATTTGTTCTTGTTCTTTATAAAGGCGAAGAGAGCAGGTGTATGGGTGAGGATAGTATAGTTTTTTTTTGGTAGTCCAACATTTATGGCAGCCCTAATCTAGTACTAGATTATTGTAATAATGAAATCAATTTTAACCATTTACCTTGTTCTTTTTAAGGATGTGTAAGAAAGAAGCGTTACCTTTTCATCCACCAAGCTTTAATGAAAATTTATAAATTTAGCCCTATCTTTTATCAATTAGACATAGGGATTGCCATCCCACCAAGTGGGATCCTGGAATTTTGCGGAATCATACGTTGTTTTAGTGCATTCGAGATCCCGCATTAGTTAATGCGGGATAAGCATGATTTGCCGAATTTGAGTTACAGTTTTTTTTAAATAAAAAGACATAAAACAATCAAAGATACTTAAGTTTAAAATAGCGTATTGATGCTAAATACATTAAATTTGGACTGATTTAGATCTATTGGTCGTTGAATGCAGAATGTTGTGTCAAGTTAACGGCAGAAAAGCTAAATAGTTTTAATTTTGACATCCTAAAAAATTGTCACCAGAACTACTAATTGAGCAAGCGTAATAGTGAAAGTTGGTAGATTGATGCGGTTCTATGATCAAACTATGTTATACTTAATACAAAATGAGATGCAACTGTTGTCTACGTTAAAGAATTTATAGAAAGATGAACAAGGTGCTGCTTCTGGCGATGAAGGTTTAGATAAAGACTGCAATTTGACTGTAACTTTGGATTAACCATTCGGTGAATAAGTTAGCAATTACTAAGATTTTATCAAAAAGAAAAAAAGTTGTAAAAATCTTCAGAAACTCTCCTGTTTCAAACAAATTATATTTACACAAGTGCATCTAACATGAGCAAGGTAAAGTTTTAAGATGATTCTTGAATGTCAGACAACGCGTAACACCCTACTCGATATGGTGAAACAATTTCAGAAATTCAAGTTACATATCAAAAAAGCTCTAATTGACATTGCATTAATATAACGTTTCACAAGTACAGAATTGTATCAAATCAATAATTTAAAGTTTTTGCCAGGCACAACTGAAACTGCCTCTTGAAGTATTATGCAGACAATAACCGAAATCTCGAGACAATGGAAGCATCTTTACGATTTATTTTAGATAATTTTGATGAGCAATATTTAATTTGGAGCATTGATATAGCCAATGCAATGCGTAAGAGAATTACACGTTATAATATTAATTTAACTGGTCTACTAATTTACATACAAAATTATTCAAAATACATCAAGAATTATAAAAAAATGAAATAATAACTTCAATATATATAAAGAAAACCGCTATGCATCAAAAAATTATTAAAATATTGGCAAGAGTTTATACAATTGAAGAAAACGAAGATTTAAGATCAATTGAGTAATCCCAACTACTTATTCCTACTACCGTTGAATGAAGAGTTAAGAAATTAAATATAGAAGGATAATAAAATCAGGCAGACTATGTAAAAGAGAATTTTTGACTTCGAGAAATTATTGAAGAAAAGTCTGCTTATAAAAGTTGCGGAGTAAAAGGCAGCCTTGATAACATAAAATTACTTGATGACGTTATCGCCAACAAGCGTAAAGAACGAGCTAGCCTTTTCAGCTGCTGGTTTCATATGCATTTATTTAAGAAGTAGATTGGGAGATGATACTTTGAGATGCGTCTGTTTTTTAGAACTATGCTTTTTGTAATGTTTCTATCATGTTTAATATTTAAATCATTAAAATACGTTTATGGTTTTTATATATTTTTTTTATTTTTTTATTTTTTTTTTGTTAAATTGAAGTTTCGATCTATATTAATTTACAAATAAATTGCTTTATTTTTATTTAAACATCGTTATAAATACTTTTAAAATCATTGATTTTAAAGCTTGTTATTCTAAAATATTCTATTGATGAATTGACATTTTGTCATTTATAATGTGTATAAGAAATCAATTCTCTTGGATTCCGCAGAAGTTTACAAATCTTGTGCAATTGAAAAGTGTGCGGGATTGCAATCCTTAATTGATATACTAAGGTTGGCTTATTAATTGGAAAAGAACAAATAATGCTGCTCCAAATTAATTTATGTTATAATTTCATTTCTGATTCAATGTTTCCTGATTTTGGAGACTTTGTACAGTATTTTAAAATTATAAAAGTTTCCATATGCTTCTTTCCTTTAAATCTTAATGACTTAACTTTTCCTTAACTAATTGTCGTAGCACTTTTTTTTTAAAATGTAACAAAAAGTAGTAAATCCATATAACAATAACAGATAAATGTTTTCTTATGCCATGTACATGTTTATAGTATTTCTTTTATTTAAATATTAAACTTTATGAAACTTTATATAAAAAAAATGTTTTATTTTAGTTAGATAAATATAAAAATTCAATAATGTAATTTATGATTTGTAAAAAATTTTGACATAAAAATAAGATACCAAAACAATGATTTTATAGAATTTATAAATTAAATGTTAGGAGAAGGGCTTTACATGATTGCTTCTAAAATATTTTTTTTTTACCAATAGTAAGAAAGATCTTAGCTTATTGCACCCAATGTTAAATTTTTGTAAAGTAATTTTATTTATTTGTTTCTATATGCATTGATTCATTTTACAATTAAACATTTTTTTTAAATTGAGCACTTTTTTCTTAAATTAACTAAATCTTTACGGTTTTACGATCTTTTCACGTTATTGGCAAACACTATGTAATAAAATTTTCGCGGAATTATAATTTCTATGTAATAATATTTTTGCGTCACGATAAGGAAGGAGGCATGAACTTCCTGGTTAAATGCACTTCAGCGGTGCCCTGTGACAAGACCGTAGGATCTTCTTGGGGGACCTAAATAACAAAAAAAAAAAAAAAAAAATAATTACATTTTATTTTTGATTAATATTTTTCGCAATCAATTGTCTAAAGCAAATTATTTGCTTTTAAAATTATAAAATGGATTTTTTGTTCGAATGGATGTAGTCATTTTAATCTATTATTTCTGTTTCTAATCGACTTTGTATAGATTTTGTCTAATTTAACTCCCACTGTATGATAATTAGGCTGCATAAATGTAAGTAAGCAAAAATTTTCAGATTCCACTTAACCCAGCAAACATGTCAGCGTTGAATCAACGTTGAAAACCGGTCGCAGCGTAGAAAAAGCGTTGCAGTCACGAAAACAACGCGCTTTCAACGTTGAATCAATGTTTGTTTTTGTATACTAAATCGCGGTAAATTTAAACGTTGAATAAGCTTTGAAATTGTAACGTATTTCAAGCGTCTCAAAAAAAAACGTTAATTCAACGTGGAATCAATTTACGCAAAAAGCCCCTTCAAGACGATTCAAAATCTACGCTTTATCAACGTTAAAAATATACCGCTTTTTAAACGCCACAGTTTCAACGTTGAATAAACGTA
>NC_088932.1:13770000-13842500 GCF_038396675.1 Hydra vulgaris | reverse complement strand
GCATTTTTTTGTTTATCTATGACAACGTTTTAATGTAAATAAACCCTTTTTTTTTCTTAATTAACTTTTAAAAATTGTAGTCATGTGATAACCACTTACTTTAAAACATTTATTTATTTTCTTTGCTCTATCAAAGCTGCTGAACTTTCTTAGTATATATATATGCTTCATCGAGAATATAGAAAAAACTATAGCTAGTTTGCGTAATCCATCAAAGTTGTTACAAGTATGTATTAGGTATTATTCTAGTTAATAACCTATATTCATAATGATAATATGCACAAATTAAAGTTTATATTAAGTTCGCAAAATTATTTTAGTTAATAAAATTCTCTGTTAAGTTTAGTAACCTCTATATTGAATATATTATTATATCATCATATTTACAAAAGCAATTTTTTTGTATGTTGTACTATTTCAATAATGTTGTTATATTTAATTTTGTACAATATTATTGTACAATAATATTTATATATAAAAAAAGTTTTTACCAAGAAGTATATACTTCTTGGTAAAAACTTTTTTTATATATATTTTAAATATTGAACCCTTTTTTTAAACATTTTTTTTAAACTCACATATTTTTGGATTTTATACTAGCTATTTAGTATTTATAAAATAAATTTTCATCATAAATTAGTTACTTTAAACTCACAGTCATCATTTTATTTTCTTCGAAAAATTGTTTTAAATATTAAATAAAATGGCGTACGTTCCTTGTTCTGCAGTTTTACCAGTTGTTTGTTGTTTATTATGTGTTTTTTGTTTGCTTTTTTGTTTCAAATGATCTCTTTGTAACTGAAATTTAAAATTAGTTTTAAAGGTGCTGTTTGACATAAAATTACATAAATTTACAATTCAGTTTATCAAAATGGATATAATTTTATTGTATCTTAGGACATTGATCGAATCTCAAAACATAAGTAGCTTATTTTAGGCAGAAAGAAAGCAAATACATTTAACTAGTTTTTTAATCAAACATTTTTTAGTTTTATTTACATCTTCTTAAGATATTAACAGATATATCTTAACCCAACTGGCACATCTTGTTTCTTTTTCGGAATAAAAATCGGTATAGACACGTGTTTGTCACGATCCAGGCGTAAACCAAAAGCACGTGTATATTACGGGCAGTTTTACTTTAGCTTAACACGTGTTTTTTAGAGGTTTTAAAGTCAAATTTATCAGTGGTTTCACATTCCTTACATAAATTTGTTAAAGGATAACACGAGGATTCCGTAAATGTGAAACCAACAATATTTTAACTGGTGATTTTGGTAAATAGTATAAGTTAATTTCACGAAATGAAAATCATTTTTGACACGTTTTGTTTTAGAATTTGTTTGACAACTTGTTTTAGAAGGTTATAAAGACGCAAAAGAAATCAAGCACAATTTTTTTTTGAGTTGTGCAGACTAGGTAGAATAGATATTGATTAATTTTTCAAAAAAAATTGCGCTTTAAAAAGACTTTTAAATTTACATTATTTACCTTATTTAATCTTAATTTACTATTTCACTTTTTCAAACATAGCATTTATATTTTTAATAACTTGGCATAAAAAGCAGTAATACATTGTATTAGTGTATATTTAAAGTAAGTTTTTATCAGTTGATTGCAGTTATGTTTCTTCAAAGTTATTTTTATTTCTCTCTCTATCGCTGTCAGTTGTTCACTTCTTATATTAATATAAGAAAATAAGTGACAGGGTTAAGTACTGAGAACATATAATTGAATTAACTAAATAACTGAGACAAATTGGTTCAACAAAATAGTTTGGAGTTTTAGCAAATACTTTTAATTGAAAATTATTTAATTTTTTTTCTTTATTTTAAAGAGAACTTAAGATGTATTTAAAATGTATAGAATTCAAATAAAACTATTTTGTTAAGTTTTTTAACTATAACTATCTTTAAAATGTTTTATAACTAAAACTATTATTTAAAAGAAACGAACAATTTAAAACAATGGGTACTTAAAACTGATCTTATTAAACAACAAAAAAAAAAAAACAGAAAAAAAACATATTAGTAATTAAAAGTACAACGAATTAAAACAACTAAAAAAGCATCAGAATATTATAAAAACAAAAGTTGTGATGATTTTAAGTTGTTGTGGGCATTTTTAGGTTGATTTGAAATATCGCGTGTCCTTTTTTTGTTTAATAAAACTAGATGCTTTGTAAAAATTGCATAAGTATGTATGCTTGTCAACGTCAAGTTTTGCGACTTGAAAATTTATACTTGTATCATTTACTAGTTTGACTTAAGATTTTGAGTAAATTTATTTTACTCAAAATTTTAAGTCTTAGAAGTTGTCATACCGGTCATATCACAGAGCACCGCGGAAGACCATTGCACAGTGGGCCAGAATGCACTTTTACTGGACAAAGTTCATAACTAATTTAATATTAGAGCTATATTCACTAAAATTAGTATGAGTACTAATATGATGTCTGCGCTTTTTATGAAGGTAATACTTTTTTATTTCGTTGCTATGGATACCTTTATTTTGCTCAGCAACAACCTACTTTTGTTATCTGCAGATATTTTATAAGTGCTATATTCACTAATTTTGGCATGAGTACCAATATGAGATCACACTTCTTACAAAAGTGATAATTTTTTAAATTTAGTTGTTATGGATACTTATATTGCTTAGTTACCGGATACTTTCCTTAGTTACAAAGTGGTAAATTGATATTTGAATATCTTATCGGATTTTTGACCCACCTATATTGAATAAAAATTGAGTATTTAGGTAAATAATGTTTTAGGAATAATAAAAGAAAAAAATAGTGCAAGAAAACGTTATCAATTTTAAATTACATCAAAAAATTATAAAACAACAATATCGTTTGAAGATTGTTTAAGTAATTGTAAAACATCCAAAGGAAATGCTTTATGATTTGTTTAGTGTGATGTTGATTTACGCAATGATGAAATAACAGGATCACTGGAAACTAGGAGTCTATTGATAAGATCAGTATTTGTTGCTTTTCTGGCTGTTTTTCGGCTGAAAATTTCGCGATAAGATTTAAAGTCTTTATTTCTAGCCTCTTGAGCTTCCTCTGACATAAGTCCGATGGGTAATGTAAGGCTTTTAATTATGTCATGTCCATGTATCAATACTTTGTGAACTGATTGAGCCATGTAATACCATGGATAAAGGGACACATATAGTCTAAAAGTGTCAAAACAATAATCCTTGAACTTTAAGCAGTCTATTTCATATCCTGAAGAGAGCGTTACCAAGATAATGTAAAATCTGAATATAAGGTTTTGGTCAATACCCAGAATTTCAGCTGTTTGTTCATATGCTGCAAAAGCACGCCTTGAGGTATTTCCATCATTACTTGTTCCAGAACCACCACTTTTAGGGAAATCAACAACAAGTCTCATTTTGTTCATAAAATCAGTCTGAATCTTTTGTTTAGCTACAGATGCCTTTTCTTTGTGTTCTGTAGATCTTGCTTGCCACTTTCTTGTTTCTTTTTTATATGCAATGTGCAATAACATCTCAAAAAATCAAATCCATGCATGAAGACTGGAAAGACCATATTTGAACTCTCTGTTAGTATAATCTATATTAAGGATATCAAGACTATTCATATTTTTTGGAGAGACACCACACACTGAACAGCATTGGTATGAGTTATTTTTTTCAGATAATATTGTTTGAACCTTCCCATCAATCATTGTAAGTTCAATAATACAATTCACTTCAATAGAAGATCCGCAAACCTCTAATAAAATCATACCCAAGCTTTCTATCTCACTTTTAATGTACTGATCTTCTTCAATCACAGATTCCTTGGATTCCATTTTGTATGCAAATCTTATGGGTCTACAATAGGCTGTGGAGGACGACTTTTGATTTCTCCAAATAGGCACCTTTTCGTTGCTGTTGTTAAATCCAGTCAAATCCAATGGGACAAGACAAGTAATAAATAATGATTATTCACACTTTAAATCTCTGTTAATGTCGGGTTCTGATAAAACTTGTTTATAAATGCTTTGGCCAGTAGCACCTTCAAAACCAGCCTTACACGTTAGTGTCATTGTTTTTATTGCTTTGTCGTTCAATATCAAGTGCCTTAGCACAGGTTCCTGAACTGCACAGATTCTTTGCGAAGTATGAGTCATTAAATCTTTTATAGGAACTGAAGCTGAATAGTCCTCCACTGTTATGTTTGCAGGATAACATTTCAATTTTGCATCTCTGACATCATTGTAAGCGGGGTAGATGTTATATTCTTTCTCCAAGGCTCCGCTTCTAATCAATTGATAGGAAGCTTTTGTCAGACTTGCATCAATTATTAAAGCCAGTGCTTTGTCTGCTGAATATTTAGTTGCTTTATCTGTATTTGATATATTTAAAACATTCTTGGCAGCAATAACAACAGATTCATCTCTAAATTTTTTATTAGCAGCAAAAAATAATTCATTGGATGAATGAGATTCAATTAAACAAGATGCACGCCGTTTTTTAGTTTTATTAGAACTATTATCAAATGCTACTGGTTTTCGACCACGTCTACTTGCAGTTGGTTAATTGTCTTTTTTTCTGACAATTAAATATTCATTAAGCAAGTTCACAAACTTCTTTTCAAAATTTTTCACAGTATAGTTTGCAGATTTCCACTTTTTTTTATACAAGTAAACAAATCGTTGAACACCATGTCTAAAATCAACGTCTTTAAAATCAGCAAATTTTGGCTGAATAAATTTTAATATATCTTCAGTAATATTTTGTTTTGAAATACTAAGATTGTTTTTTTGGAGAAAATTATGAATGTCTAAGTTTAACAAAACCATATCTAAATAATTATTGTAACAAGTATTTTGTATTTAAAAGTAAAATGTTATAATATATATGCCGCCTGCACTACTAATACTTGTTAGTAATTAAGTTACTACAAGTGTTAGTAGTTAAAATTAAAAGTAATTAAATTACTGTCAGTGTTAGTAATTAAATTACTAACATCTACCGAAAATATGTTGTTGCTATGTTATGCTAAGTAAGGTATCCATAGTAACCAAAAAAAGTTAACCTCATAAGAATTCTGAATCTCATTTTAATACATACCCCCAATATTGTGTATTTAGCGCAAGTAAAATACTGTTAAAACAACGTTAATGTAAAAATGAGTTGTTGCTATGCAAAAGTTAGTACCATAGCAACCAAGTTGAAACATACATAAAATCTGAACGGGGATTTAAGGGGACGAGCAATCAATTAAAACTCGATTGAAGCATCATATAGCTCAAATAAATATAAGACAACACATGGCAAATTGTGGTAATTATTAGTTATTGTGCGGCAAAAAATAAGTTTCTTAAGAAATTTTTTTTTTTAATCTGTGATTTTCAAAGTATAACTGAGATAACATGCTACGACAAATTTATTTCACACATTGGTTTTTCTTATCTCTTAATACTCTAGAATAACATGTACTAATTTTTTGTTTCAAAAACGTAGATGTAATTGAAATATAACACAACGTTGATGTCACCGTTAATTACTTATTAATAATTTTTTTTTATTTTTATTTTATCTCAATATTCAAATGCTTAGAGTCCTGGTAACTAAGGGATTTAATATAAATAAATTATCAATAGATTTCTCCTAATATATGTAGATACTAAAATTAAATAGGTTTTCAAGATTAGACAACTAAAATTTTTCCCATTTCGTCCACCTACTGGCCCACTGTGCATTGGAAAGGAAGTTCACGCCTCATTCCTCACTTTTTTTATAAAACTTGCCCAGAGATGGTGTTGAATTGCGGATCTCCAACTTCTAAGGCAAGTGCTCTAACCACTGCACTACGGCTGCTTAAATTTATGTTTACTTTGTTTTTTAACTCGTAGCGGTGCTTCTGAGTTGTCAACAACTTTTAATCGGAAAAGGATTTTGATTTTAATCTAGGATTTTCCATTAAATTTGGAAACTTTAGACTTTTCAAATTTTTTTTTTTAATGAGTGACAACGTGTTAGTGGGAAAAAATTGTTGCATCAAAGCTGAAATATTTTTCTTGCAATCGACTAAAACATTTTGTTTGAAAATTATTTGAAGTTTATCTCTGCATAACACTTGTTACATGTATAATGTAACAACTTACGACTGAACTATAATACTTGTTATTGGATAACTATCATCTATAACATTTTAAAGTTACGTTACGTATTGTTACGTAAACGGGATTCATTACATTACTTACAAAATGTCTGCTTTATTTACGTAACCGTGACTCAACTTTTTTTGAAACAATGCGTAACACTGTAACGTAAGGTTACGTGCAAAATATTCGTTATTTAAACGTAACCGAGACGCAACATTGTTACGTAACGCTACGTGAAAAGTGTAGCGTAACATTTCAACCAAATGATTTCGAACACTGCAATGTATATCCTTTTATTTTTTTTCATATTTTCACAAATATTGTATAGAGAGAACGCTACTATATACAGAGATCTATATAAAGACAGAGAAAAGAGTGATGTCAAGTCAAAGAGTGAAGGCAGAGAAAGTACAGCTACACGCATAAGTGGCTTAAGCTAATTAATGTACAGTTCATTTTAATTAACAACATAAGAAATGTTAGAATTTTTTATTCATTCTTGTTTGTGGGTTTCTAAATATTCGTGAAATATTACGCTTGAACTATTGACCAAAAAACGTAACGTAACGTAACAAAATCTAAATTTGAGACGTAGTTAAAACGCGTCTGAAATATAGATTTTTTTTTTTAACGTTAAGTTGCGTTTCAGTCTACACTTTTTAAACGTTGCACTTTTATAAGATAAGATAAATTATTAATATGTAACTTTACAAATTGAAACCTTTTTTTTTTGTTACAAATTAGTTACAAAGTAAAAATAACTATTTCAGACGACTCATTTTACAATTAAAATAAACAACAACATTGGCCAGCCTTAAATAAATACATTCTTTAGTTACAAATGTCTCGACTAATCCATTGTTAAATACCGTATCTCATGATAATGAGCTAGTGTGTCGAACAAAATTGTTTTGCTTACAATATTATTTAAGGATTTGATTATTTGTGTATTTGATTTTTGAAAACGCAATACCACGCTTGCCAAAACTATTGTAATTAAAAAGTGCTTTATAAAAATAACCCAGGCTTGTGGTGTTTTTAAAAATAAACTTTTTAAATGTAAATATAACTTTTAAAGCTTTTTGTTACTAACGTAACGAAAAACAAAAAATGTACCTTTAAAAGTTAAAATAACTTACGGTAATGGTTAGGCAATCTAAGGTATTTATTACTTTTAAAAGTATAACTAATCGGAAGTATCAAAACATTTGAAAGGTTTAAGAATTAAAACGTTTTAATTCTTTAATGTATTTAATTGATGTATCTTAATAACATTAACGCAATTAAAATATGTAATAATTATTAAATATTTTACGTTACATTTCGTCTACTTTTTTTTTAAGTGAAATTATGACATAACATAAAGTTAACAAAATCTATGTTTGAGACACATTTTAATTACGTCTCAAATCTAGATTTAGTTACGTTACTTTAAGTCTCAATTGGTTATACTATATAAAATTAAAAAAAAACACATTTGGGACATAACATTGCGTATTGAAACTTTATTTTCATTTCGTGACATAATAAACAATTAGTCGAAGCTATTTTACTATAAAAATAAAACGCAAGATAGTATTTAGCAATACGGTAATAATAAACAAATATTTACTACATTATTAAGTTTATTTATTTAATATTTAGTTAAATGTTTTAGAAAGTAATCATGTTACCAATTGTAACTGATTAGGACGTAACGTAACTTTAAAATGTTATAGGGTATAATTAGCTTCTTGTGTTAGTCTAGGCTTAAATTAAGTAATATAAATACTATTTACAGAGTTAGGAAGTGACAAAAAACAAAAAGAATTCAAAATACATGCATTTTTAGAAGTTTTGCTGTTATTTGAGCACACAAAATCACTTTCAAAAATAAAACGCAAATAGCGTTTTATAAATAAGTTTTCTTTTTTTTCGAAAATTCTACTAGATAATTTTCTTCAATTTTCTACAAACATTATTATGTCAAATTTCAGATCAAATCATTTATCAGATTGAAAAGTATCCTCACAATACATGATTTTGCAAAAAAAAACTTAATTTAAAACATAGAATAAAACAAAACTGTACAACATTCCCCGATTCCATAACTGCTCTTTCCAATGTTTTGTAAGGGTTTCAAAAACTTTTTTGAATAGCTCTTAACTTCTTTCATCTTATTTTTACTTTACTTACATTTATTTTTCACATTAGAAATACACATTAAGTCGTTTGTAAGTTAAAAGGCTATGTAGATTGCAGCGTAGCTTTTAGAAGCTCATTAAAATAATTTCTTTAAAAACTTCCTTTTGTGCATTATAGTTTAGTGCAGCTGATGCAACTTCGATAGATAAAACAGTTCTTTCAACTTATATACCTATAAAACCCCGCTTACAAATTAATTGGTTTATGAACTTATTAGGATCAGTGCCGTGGCGTGGTACATTTGGGCCCCCCCCAAATCATTTTTTTGGGCCCTAATTTTGTGGCATCACATTACAGGATATATATGCGTCACATTTTTTCTAAAGGCTAAAAACATCAAAAATAAGACATATAAGTATAGACAAACGTATATGTACGGATAATTATCAGAATAATGTTTGTTATATTATATTGGTAATACTTCAAAACCTGTAATAAATCACATATTCACAATTGTCACAGAAATGACTTGTGGCGAACTTTCATACTTGCAAATTTGTTGATTATCTCCTCATAATTTAATTTTCTTGCCACATCGTTCTCAATTGACAGCATCGCCAGAGAAGACAAGCGGTCATCAACCATTGTTGACCTATAAAAAGTGAAAAGAAATGCATAGAGCTACATCTATTATGTATAAAGTAGCAAGATTAAATATACTGACCTATGAAAAGTCTTAATCAATTTTAGCTTGCTGAAGCTACGTTCAGCACTTGCGACAGTTACTGGTGAGGTAAGGATTATGCGTAACACAATGGCAAGATTTGGATAAGTTTCTTGCAGCTCTTCTTTATAAATGTAATTAAGAAAATCATGTGCAGATTTCATGTGAGTACTTTCTTTCTCCTGTACCACTATGACAAATCGTTTTAATTCCATTTCCAGATCATCCGAATCTATATCGCCAAGCTTTGCTTGCAAATTTTTGCAATATAAAGACAAAGAATTTTCTTTACAGATTTGAATAAGATTCTCAGAACGGTATAGGAAGTCATAGAGCTCTGTGATACTACTGACTTGTTCAAAACGCTCCTTTACTGATCCCATTGACATATCAAGGAGTGGTAAAAAGAAATCAACTTTAAACTTCTGTTCTAATTGGATGGTGTGAGCTTCATCGGCACACTCGTATGAATGAATCATCTTTTTTTGTCGGGAACGCACTTCTGGAAAAATTTTTGCAATGTCCAACACTTCTGCGATTTCTGATGCTTTCATGTGTGCGTCTGAAAATCCAGTTTCACGATATTGCTGAAGAAATGTATATGTGGCCTTTATTTCACTATCCAAGACATCAAGGAAAGTTGTAGAGGACTGCAGAAGCTTACTTGATTTGTTAATTTGGTATAAAACGTCATACCAAATAACGATTGACAATATGAATGGCCATGTCATCATATATTCCATCAGCGAACATACTTCTGTAGCTGTTGCGCCATCTCTCTTCTCTAGAGCATACACTTCCAATTTTTCTAATGCCTCTAATATCTCTTTCAGGTGATAGCGAAGAGGTTTCACACAGTTTATTCTACTTTCCCATCTGGTATCGGATTGAGGCTTGACAGAAATGGGTATACATGACTTTAAAATATGCCATCGAGCAGGAGATGATGAAAAGAGTGTATACAATCTTGAAAGAACTCCGAAAAAAGTAATTGCACTGTTGGATGACTTTGCACCGTCAACAATGACTAGATTAAGTGAATGGTTTGCACACGGAACATATAGAGCTTTGGGATTCATTTGAAGAAGCCTAGCTTGAACACCCTTTGCCTTTCCTTTCATGTTAGCACCGTTATCATAGGATTGGCCTCGACAGTCAAGAATATTTAATTCCCACTTTTTTGTCTGATCTAGAAAGGCATCCAAAAGCCCTTTTCCAGTGGTATCATCTACCTTGAGATATCCAAAGAAATTTTCAGAAATGTTGATACCTGTCCCAGGAATGCAAACTACTGATCGTAGGATTATGCTCATTTGTTCTTTATGTGAAACGTCTGGCGTACAATCCAAAATAATGAAAAAATATTTCGCTTTCTTTACTTTGGAAAGGTTTTCGGCTTCAATCTCCTTGGCTAACAATTCAATCAACTCATTCTGGGTATCATTGCTCAAATAATGTTCATTAGTTTCTTTCTTCTGAATCCGACGTAAAAGTTCATCGAGCACACTATCATACTTCGCCATCAATTCAAACAACCCAAGAAAGTTTCCATTGTTCTTGGAACCAATGACCTCTTGTGAACCACGGAATCCAAGATTCCTCGCAGAAAGAAATAGAGTGATGTCTAGTAATCGTTCCAATACTGCTCTCCAAAATTTTCGCTCTTTTTGAAGCAACTTGTATTGATGCTCATCAATGGTTGTTTGATTCATTATGCCTGCAATGTTGAATTTGGTAAAATATATAAATATTTATTATATTTAATGACAAAATTTTTTTTAAAACAGTTTACCTTTTCGTAATGTCATCCACTGTTCAAAGCACCTGAGATGTGTACTTCCTGTTTCATGATCATTCAGTTTTTTGGATAAACCTTCCCATGTGTTCATCCCTTGTCGGAATGGTGAATCTGATATACCAAAAAGTTTGCAACAGAAGCAAAAAACTTTATTACTTTTCATAGAATACACAAGCCATGACCGTACAATAGTTTCTCCATTCTTTATCTGTCGTTTATAATAAGTCACTGAAAATCGTCGTCTTTCTTGATTGTGTGGAAAATCTATCTCAATTTGCTTTACACCACGTTCAACAATGTCACACCTCTGTGCATCAGAAACATTTTCTGGCCAATCAGAAGGATCATCACTGAGAAAAAGAAGTGGCAGTGTTGTGGCAGTTGGTATACACTCACAGATTGCCATATTAGAGTCTCCTTCAGCAGACAAACCAAAACAAGAAACAGAATCATTTTCTGCATTGGCTGTAACATCATTATTGGTTTCTGTTATTGCTACTGATTCACCATCAGCTTGAACTGCTGGTTTCAAAAATTGTGTAAGTTTGGGGTACTTAGTTATTACTTCCCTGGCTGCAGCTGCTTCTCTTCTCTTAGCTGCACCACTTTTCACTTTCTTCATTCCAATAATTAATACCTAAAAATAGAACAGATAGTTTATAAAATTTACTTTTAGGTCCTACTATAGTACTATACCTATTTAATTTATACAAATAAATTAAATGAAAAATAATAATGTCTCCTAAAAATAATAAACTTACCGGCTCAGCTGATTCAGCCACGCTCACTACGAATTTTGAATAATGACGATTGCGTTTTGGTTAAACCAACTACACACACATCATACAGTCAAATGAAGCAACTGACACGCAGAAATCAATATTTCAAATCGTATTTCAACTCACAATTTTTTATTACTATTCTAGAAAGTTATTAAAAAAATTAAAGAAAATACTTTTTAAAATATTATAAAATTTTAAAATGTTGTATTGCTGACGGCCCACCGGGAAATATCCCGGTGTGAAAACTCCATGTGAAATAGGAAAACTCATCTTTAAATAAACTGTTCATTATAATATAAATTTGTCAATCTAGTTTGTTTTATTTACATAATTTTTTGCATGCTATTTATGATATCATAATTTGTATTATAATTTTTATTGGTTTGTAACAATTCTATTTGTCGGTTAATATTTCTCTGTAATGTCTTCAAATTTTGATTTTATATTTATATCCAGAGTTTTAAATTGTTATTTAATCTTTTGAAAATGTAGTATGTTAACTACGAAACATGTCAAGATTAAAAAATTCCGTGTTTTTCATAAAAGTATGAGTAAAAATTTTAGAGTTAAGCTACTATATAGATACAGAAACTAAACAAGGATGTCCATTCTCATCAGTTGTTTTTTTTCACATTAAAATTGTCTTAGTAGCATTTATTTTATTTTATAGTTTGAATATAATTGATAATTATCTGTTAAAATAATAAAATGCCATAAAAAATTTTATCATTTTTTAAAAAACGGGCCCCTTATATCTCGTGGGCCCCCCCCAAATGGGGGGTTTGGGGGGCTTTTGCCACGGCACTGATTAGGATTATGTAAAAATATTTCTCCAAAAGAGTATCAATATAAAATCTTGCACATTAGCAACTTTTTTATTTAATTTTGGTGTTTATACAACTAAAAAAAACAATAAAGTACAAAGAAACGTTTTCAATTACAAAAACAAATTTTCAGAAAACAAAAGAAACGATTTATATACAAGCATGTGGCTCAAAGTATATATGGATGACCAGAGAGAAACAACAACTTTTTCAAAGAGCATCTATCTGGGCTTAAGCAGTTGTAAAGTAAAATACAAATTTTATAAAAGTTTCATAAGACTCCAATAAAACAGTAATCTCGGTTATTTATGTAGAGTTCAAGACAGTAAATAAAATCAGTTTCTATAAATAAATTAAAAAAATTAAATTTAATGAAAATTTTATATATCAAATTTTAAAACTTTCGTTTGAATTCAAAACTGATTTTTTTATATGAAAACAAAATGAAGTTACTAACTTTACCATAATGAAATTTTTAAGTTAAATTTTTTAGTTACATTCTTTATATTTACTTAACTTAAGAGGTGATGTTGTGTGCGCCCCACGATAGATCTCAAAAAATGGCTATTGCTTAAGTTTTGCTTCATAGTTTTTTTAGTGAAATTATTAAAATTAATAATATTTGAAGATTATGTGATGGAATTCGTTTATCTTATTTATACTCATCACTTAATTTAAGTCATTTTTAATTTTGCATGCTTAAATTAATTTTGTCAGAAGGTTGAGTTCTAGCCCGCGCAATATTAAAATAATAAGTTGTAGCTATTGACTTGGCTAAAATAAATTAATTTTAGACTTTAGAAACATTATGAGCAGACTTATTTTACACATCGTGTCAACTCTTTTGTTTATTTTTGATTCGATGTATTTTGCAAGAGGAAGAAAAGATAAGCTTTTGTCCACAAAAATTTCTAGGTGCTTTTAAAAAATTCTTTTTTTAATTTATTCTATATAAATTGAGCTTCTAGTTTAAGCAGCAGGCATTCTTCTTTTATTCATTGAGAGCTTGCTAGCTGTAAACTATTTATTTACTTTTATCAGCACAAAATTCATATATCCATATAGCTGATTAATAAGACTATTGGGCATATCAAAATTAGAAGAATCACCATACATATTTTAGTTTATTGTTGCAAATATATTAAATTAGTCATTAATATAAATTGTAAATAGTAAAGGGCTGACAATTGAAGCTTCACCAAAACCATAATTGTACCAGAATCCGTATTGAATCCATGTATTTTCAGTTAATAAGGAAGGTTTTAGCTTGAAAAAATATGTTTTCTCAATCTTGTAAGTATTTTAATGTTTTTTCAATGTAATGAGTATTTCAATGTTTTATACTTTTTATCTTTTTAATATTGCTTTTTTTAACAAACTTGTTGTTAACTTATTGTTTATTTCTTGAACATTTTACAAAAGTTTTTTCCACTTAAGAGTTTGCAATTATTTTCATTTTTCTTTTTATTATTTCATATAAAACCTCTCCTTTTATATTTTTAAAAACTTATTGAAAAAAGCATTGTATGCATCATTTGTATTACAACAATAATAGACTTCAAAGAATAGTTTTTGCAAAAAGTGACGTTGAATATTTAATTTGAATGAGTAGTCGAAGTTATTTTAACTTTATGATTTTAATGTAAATATGAGAGTGGTCTTTTATGTCTTTTTTAAATAGACCTGTTTCAAATAAAGTATCGAAAAAATTCGTTTTAAATGTATTATTATTTGCAGTTCCTGAACCTATACTTACCTGGTATTTTATTAATCGATTTATTTTTATCCTAATATATATTATATTTAATTGTTATAGAAAATATTGTTATATTGACACTGGTGTGAGCTCTGGAATAGATTCAAGAAGCTTTACCTACTTCTACCAGACATTCGATCTTTTATTTAAAGCTATAAACGATAAATTTTAAAATCTTGAACATAATGCTGACGAAATTTGGGACCAATTATCAATCGAAATATCTTTAAATCTGCGCCTTATTTCATTTATAAACTTTTCTTTACATAGCGCGACGTAATGAGGGTTGTCGGCTTGACCAAATGGTCAAGCCGACAACCCTCGGCTTGACCATTTGACAATTGACAATTGTCGGCTTGACCAAATGGTCAAGCACGTGATAACCATTTCACGTGATAAGTGGCATATAATTAGTAAGACCACCGAATTAGATACGTACTTTTTACCACCTAACAATTCTAAAGCCACTTTGCATGGTTACAAAACATTAGCAATTTTTTCATTTTTCCCACTCTCTTTCTGTCAAAGTCTGTAAGCTATGGTTTTGCTCATCAATTGTTAATGTGATGGTATTTTTATGTTTTAAAATACGTCTAAGCATATGATACTTGCTGCTTCACTTTGTAAAAACATGCTGAATGACACTTTTTTGTGGCAGATCGAGGTCAATCTAATTTTCATGTAATTCCGTGCTGGACTATATTTAAAATGTCCAGCAATTCTTTGACATTTAACTAATGTTTTGTTAAATGCAGTCTCCTTAATAGCAAATTTAAAATGAGATAAACTGAATGTGCAAAACATGAAAGATATTTAAAGGAAAAACTTGATGCAGCCTTTACATTTTTTCTACCGTTATCAGTACCGTTAGAAAATTTTTTTAATATTCCCGGTTTTCGGCAGTATTTCTAAAATGGGTTAAAACATTGTCACTGGCGTGTTCTTCCAATGTTTGAAGAACACCTAAGGCAAATGAGTTCAATATCCAGTTTTTATCTATTAAATGGCAAGCTAAACCAAGGTAACTGACAGTAACCATTGATTACCAATGATCAAAGGTAGTTGCTATACTAGTAGCCAAGTTTACGAAGTTTATTTTTTTTCTTCTCATCCTTATAGAGTGCTTGCATTGTTTAAAAAAATTGTGTTTTGACAACGAAGATTGTAGCGGTAGTCAGACGTTGCTGTACGAATGACATCCGTCAAACCTGGATCTGTAACACTGTTGAATGATCTACAGCTACTGACAACCCAGCAAACAATAGCTTCCGCAATTTCCTTGGATTTATATGCAGAAATTTGTTTAATTACGCCATTTTGTGATTTAATACTGTTGCAGATTATAAGTTATTTTGACGAACTCGCGATCTTGCCTTGATTTTTAGTAGTATTTGCGAAGCACACGTGTTTAGTGTTCAAATGATACTCAGGCGTTGTTAGACTTCGGTAATATGCATGTTTTTTGGAACAATATTTACAAATAACCAATTTTTTTACTCGTTTTTAAAAATTAAGGCTCCGTTTAGGTTAGATTGATTGCCGTTTGAACCCATTATTTAAATTATTAATACCTAAGTTTTGTTAGAAAACGTTATTTAAATTTTGGAGATTTAATAAATTAATTGGCAAAATAATAAAGCCGTCTTAACAATTTTAAAAACAAAAAGTATGAGGTTATAAAGTCAAATTTGAGACAAATACAACAAAATGACGTCATCACGTGAGTAAACATTGATTAGAAATAAGAAAGTGGAAACTTTATTATTGTACAAAAAACATTTAAGGATGCTAATCAAAAGTAAAATTGCCAAAAAATTTTATAATCTTATCCAGTCTAATCGTCAAAAAAATTAATTGATCTGCGTTAATGTATTTAAGATGCGTTAAATTATTAGCAATCTAACGCGAAAACTTTGCCAGCCCTTATATTTAAACATAAAACATGTCAATTAATAAGACCACAATGATATATATCATATTTAAACAGCATGTCAAGTAATGATTTTGTTTTAAAAAAATTTATTACAAATTCGGGAATTTAAATTTATGTCCCATATATTCCACAATTTTTACTATTATTAACTATTATATTTATAATTAAATATTTATTATTAAATCTTAAAAAAGTTTTACAGCATCACAAGGAGACGGTAAAGGCACAAAATGAAAATGTTTTTAACTATCAATTTCTTTTGTTATTTTTTGGTTAAGTACAATACCATCATAATCTTATATAAAGACTTCTCTAAAATGTAAAAACAAAAGAATGATCAAAGTATTAAAGGGGATGTGTGCAAATTTATCAAAAGACCTTTCCATGTTTACCAAATTTTCGGGTTACTTACATTTTTTCTCTTAAACATTCTATTACTTAATCGGTTTCAGCAAACAAGTCCTTGTATAATTATATAATTATACCTTTTATCGTTGCAGATACTTTTAGATTTCATCTTCATGTTTTATAATTCAAAAGCTTTATATTTATCTTTCTTGATTTATTTATATTCTAACTCCAGTAAGATGCGCTCGTTCAACTTTCTTCTTCTTTTTTTATCTAATTACTCTTGTAACACTTTTGTAATTTTTGCATTATTTTTTTTTTATTAGAGCAATTTTAATTTTTTTTTTTTTTTTTTTTTTTTTTTTTTTTTTGTTTTAGGTGCCCCAAGAAGTCCTAACGGCCTTATCACAGAGCACCGCGGAAGTGCATTTAACCAGGAAGTTCACGCCTCCTTCCTTACCGTGACGCGAAAATTTATCCAGAGCTCGTTTCGAACCTGGATCTTTGGAAATTTATCCATTGGTTTCTAATTGCTATTTTATAATAAGAATCATTATTGTCTTAGTATCTGATTGTTAGATTTCTCATAAATGTGTCATCATATATACTAATATTATCTTTTAAATACCTAATATAATCACTATTTGGTTTACTATTGTTAATAAAGAGGTGGTTTTCAAGTTTTATAAATGAAATGATTTCATACAAAAATTAATGTTGTAATTTTTTTATTAATTATAATTACTTTAATAAAGTAAACTACGAGCTAAGCATTAGTAAATAACTAAATATAGACCTTTATTTCAGTATTTATAAAAATAATTTTGCATCAACTTTTATGTATACCTTTAATGTTTTTTTTTCAGGGAAAAATGCTTCATTATGTACTATTGACAATACTCATCACTGGATGTAGATGCAACCTTATAGTTGAGATTGATAGCATCAATGGGAATGATGGCATTGCTTGCACTATGGGTACATTAAAGTCACCTTGCAAAAGCTTAAACTACGTTTTTGCAAATATTAAAAATATGAGCCATTCAACATTAAAGATTTTAAAAGGAGAGAATATACTTTTTTCGGAGATTCGGGTATATGGTATTGTTTCCATGGAAATTGTGTCTATTGAAAACGCTTTGCTCAAATGCGTTAACTCATCTGGACTAACATTTATTTCTTCAAGTAATGTTACTGTACGGGGAGTTACACTTAAACATTGCGGTGCAAAACATAATAAGATTGAATACAAGAACAATAAAAATTTTTATCATCCTATCATGAGCACGGCAATTTGTTTTATTAAATGCAAAGATGTTGTTATAGATAATGTTATATTCCAAGAAAATGAAGGTGTTGCACTTGCTTTCTTTGATGTTGGCAATACCGTACATATTTATCAATCAATTTTTGATTCTAATGTGAACTACTTAACAAAAGAAAGTATTTCTGTGGGTGGTGGGTTGTATGTTGAGTTATCCAATTACACAAGTTTAAGCTCATTTATAAATACAGATACCAAATACCTTATTAAAAATTGTAAGTTTTCAAACAATTTCTTGGTCAGTGGATTAAAACAAACAGATATGTCCACCAAAGTCCAACAAAATATATATGCTAGAGGCGCTGGTCTCTCAATTGTGTTAAAAGGAGATGCAAGAAAAAACTCTTTAAACATTGTTGATTGTTTATTTATTAACAACACTGCTGTTTGGGGAGGAGGTATGTTTTTATACTTAGCAGAAAAATCTGAAAACAACTTACTATTATTCAATGGCTGCATATTTGAAGCAAATATAGCCGTTTTAGCCGGTGGCGGTCTTCGTGTTTACGAGGAACTCCAACAAATAACATCGTTGAAAGAAAATACTATTAAACTAAAAAACGTATCGTTCAAAAAAAACTCAGCAATATGGGGAGGAGGAGTCTCCATTAAAGGGGCAACACAATACAAGAATGATGATTGGACAATTAAAACCATATTTGAAAATTGCGTTTTTGATGAAAACCATGGCACCGTAGGTTTTGCAATTGGCCTTCACACACGAAATTTTAAAACAAAGATCTTCGATAGAGGAGTATCATATCGGGTTGTTTTGAACAATTGCTTATTTAAAAAGAATCAAATGACTTTTTCTGAGGATAAAAAAGTCATAGGTCAAGGTTCTATTTATTTCAAAGAAGCGTTTCTAGTGCTTACTGGAAACAATAGTTTTACAGGCAATCAAGGAACAGCTATTGTGTTGGAATCTGCGTCTTTAACATTTGGAAGCTCTAGCTATTCTACATTTCAAAATAACACGGGAACAGAAGGAGGTGCAATTGCTTTGTATGGAACGTCATGGTTAGAACTCGAAAAAGGCTGTAGCGTTTTGTTTCATCGGAATTCTGCATTGCGAAGAGGAGGTGCATTATTTGTTAAACATGCAGGTCCTCCTCGAGTTGGGTTTCAAACTACAGAATTACAATCTTTTCCATGTTTTATACGCTTTAACAATATGGATTCTTTTGAATGGCCTGGTAATATTATTTTTCGTGAAAACTATGCTCCACCAAGTTCAGGGAACTCTATATACGCTTCAACATTACAGTATTGTCGCTCCGATGGCGAGAGTCGCATTAACTCAACAGCTCTAGTTTGGCCTTTTATAAAATACGAGAGTGTCGGAACAGATCCAGAAATTGTAACAAGTCCCATAGAACTAAACTTTAGTAAAGAACAATGGAACGTTTCACCATTCTTTTTTTTTTCGACAGATGTCCACCAAATAGATGAACGCGGTCAAAGCGTCTATGGTTCCGTAAAAATAGATATAAATAGCGAAAATAATTCTGTAACTTTAGATCCTCCAAACTACGATTTTCTTGTGAGAGATAAAATATACAAATTAAAGTTATTAGGGAAAACGCTATCAAAGTTTTCTGTGACGATGATTACTAATAACGATCAACTAGTTGTATCGCCAACATATAATGTTTCTTTAAGTTTATGCTTACCAGGCTTTCGCCTTAAAGAAAATAAATGTATTTGCATGGATGCCGAGGTTGGAGATGTAGTTCATTGTTTAGAAAATGGAACTGTGTATGTTTTACGAGGCAGGTGGGGTTATGTAAATAGTAAAACCAATTTGCTTGAAACTGTTGTTTGTCCACAATCATATTGCAAATGCCATGTTGGTATTGAGGAATATTTATGCCAATTTGATGTAAAAGAACAATGTTCTGAAAATCGTCGAGGAAGACTTTGTAGTCAATGTGCTGAAGGGTATAGTGTGGCTTTTTTTAACGAAGATTGTAAAATCTGTACTGCATCTAGGTGGATAATCATTTTAGTAATTGCAGTTCTTATTTTTGTATTTTCTTTTGTATTGGCTATTGCTCACTTCTTTCTTGAAACGGATGAGTTTTTTGGATATTTTAATATTTTCTTTTATTGGTACCAAATGGTTGATTTGGTTATTCCTGTAAACATACAGCTTTCCCGACCCACTATGTTTTTAATTGGTGTTATCTCATTAACTGGAACTGGTGGTAACACAGGCTTTTGTTTATATAACGGACTTGATAATCTTGATAAACTTGCACTTAACTACATACCATCACTTATATTTTTTGTAACTGCAGTTACGTTGCATTGTGAATGTGTATTTAAATGTTTTTGTTGTAATAAGGATATAAGAATATTAAAAGACAAATATGATAATGAGCTGAAATCATCTCGTAGGAGATCACTAAGCTTTGTAATTGTGGTAACCTTTTCTCAGATTATTATAGTTTCTTTTAGGCTTCTTCATCGTGTTGAAATTGATGGTCAGCTTTATTTACACAAAGCAGCGTTTGCTAGGTTCTTTAGATACCCTCATTTAAAATTCGGAATATATGCTTTGTGTTTTATATTTGTTATGTTCACATTTATATTACTTTTATTTTTTAATCCTAAAAGCATTACACATTGTAAATATATTGGTGAAAGTTATAATAAATACGTTGTTCCTGTTTTTGATGGGTTAAAGAGCTGCTTCAATAAATCAAAGTTAAATGGCGACAATAATAGCCAACAAGAACAAAAAATAAAACAGAGCTCAAAACAAGAGAGATGGTTTGCATCTTTTTATTTTGTCCTTAGAATAATAATGATTGCCATTTCTGTTTTTGTTTTAAACGAAGTTATTAAGTATGCTTTATTTTTGTCGGTATCTGTTACATCTCTAGGACTTTTTGCCTCATTTCAGCCATACAGAGAACGTCTTTTTAACATTTTGAACACGTGCGCCTTAATTTTAATGTGTATTGCTACCTTTTTAAGTTTTCTTTTAAACGTTCCATTTTCTTCAAGTCAGACTCAATTTAATATTATTAAAATCTTTTTGGAAAGCATTATTTGGTTGCCATTTGTAAGCTTAATTTTATTGCCTGGTTACAAGAATAGGTTGCGAATACTTGAGTACATTGGAATAAAACCCAGTTCAGCAGAGGAAAACGGTATGTTTTGTTTTAACTATATGGTTAATATTATAAACTATTTTGTGGTAACTCTTTTAATGTTTTTTTTCATATATCAAACGTTTTATTTTGAATTGACCGTTTTTTTATGTTTTTTTTTTTTTATGTATTAAACTTCTAAATCAACAGTTTATTTTTAAACATTCTTGTTTCGTGTTTCTTGTTTTTTCTAAAATAGTTGAGTAAATTTGAAATTCGTATTATACTATTAGCAAAAAAATAATTAATAATATGACTTTGGGGTGATATTTATTTAAAATTTATAAGGTTAACAGTGATTTACAGTATTTTAGACAAAAATTAAGTTAAAAAATTATAATGTGTGTATTAACAATATTTAAATTAATAAAATAAATCAGCTTCATAAAGCTACCTTGTTTTATTAATTCATAATTATGATATTAAATTCAGTACAGTTAACGTTTATTATCGTTTTAGTTATGATATATGTATTACACAACTTTTACGTATAGTGGCAGCTGGCACTGTAAAACTTCATTTTGTGAATTTTGCTGAACAATAAAACATGCTGAACAAATTGTTGCTTTATTTGTATATCTGAAGCCCACTTTTGTTTAGTAAATTGTATTTTGCCCCACCAACCGAATTGAGTTAATTAAGAAAATGAAACTTATTAACTTTTAACTTATTTACTTATTTAAAGCAGGAGGGCCCAACCAAAATCGGCTGGTTGGCAAAATTGCAATTTACTGAGATGGAAGCACATATTAGAATAAAGCAACAAATTATTTAAAAAATCGTACTACCGTTCATTATTTAAAATATGTATTTTTAAAGTGCCAGCAGCGACTGTACAAAAAAGCTGTGTTTTACTTATAACATAATTACAATTATAATAAACATTAGCTGTACTGTATTTATAATTAGCCTCAACACCTTTCTTCCTCCCTAATTACGAAAGTTAAAGTATAATTATTACATTTATACTAGAAATATTCATCGCATTTTATTCACAACTTTTATAAAATTAATTTTATTTTTGTATTTGACTAAAGATTTTGTTAATATCAACAATCTAATCGACGCGCATCGTAGCTGATTGGTCTTGTTATAACAGCTTAAATACGGAAAAAAATGTTACGTAGCCTTCCAAATGCTAATATAATGCACATTGCCAACTGCCTTGAATTTGCAAATTTATTTTTGGCGATATATTTATAATAATAATCAACCTTATATCCGTTTTAGAGATATTTTAGCTCAATGTTTAATTGCAATCCTATTAGCTCCATTTTGTAGGCGCTGAGCCTTCTCTACATTAATTGGAGCTAAGAATATTTAAAAGATTTCCTCAAACTATTGCATAAATGAAAATCTAGTTTTGAATTATTTGAGTATCTTTGCGGTTTTAGTAGAATATTAGCCTTATATACTGTTTTATACATCATATTAAAACTATTGATGTTAGAATTTCAAACGCATCGAAAGCTTGCGTAGTTTGAACAAAAAAATACCTTAATTATATTTCTTTATAACAAATGATAACATCACAGTAGTCATAAATATAATTTTTAACTTTTCAAAATATATAAAAATAATTTATAAAGTTCAGTTTCATTTGTATATAGTCAAAATGTCTAAAACAATATTGACAGTTTTAAACTTCAATTTCACTGCAAACAGACTTTACATTGGCCACGGGTTTGGCATGTCTAATTGTTAATGTTATAAAAACAATACTTAAGTTTATTTAATTAAACTTTTTAAAACGTGTAATTGGTTCACACGTCTACATACATAGACGTGCAATACAATTTTAACTTAAATTAGTTGCGCTAGAATAGATCCTAATAAATTGGGAGAATAGCCATTTACTGGTTTATTTTTTTTGTTTCTTTTTGTTTATATATATCAATATATAGAGTAAACTGACTAACATATAGACGTATTCTAAAAAGTTTATCTTATGTAAATAAAATAAATATTGAAATGAAGGAAATTTACAAAGGGACAAATTTTAAACCAAATATAAGTTATATCTCAAATCAAGGCCACTTCTAGCTCACTTAGTGTGTGGGGCAAAAAATAAATTTAGTGTCCCCTTACATTATATATCACAATAGGTAAAAGATTTTTGAATAATTATTAAAAAAAAAGATCTGTAGTTTTTGCTTTTCCTCTAAAAAAGGAAACTTAACTAAAAGTAAAAGAGGTTTTTTTTTTATTTTTTATAATATTATTAGTAATTTGATAAAAATAAATTTTCCTACTTTTTGTTTCAGCAAAGCTGTTTAAAATATCAACATAGTTAAACATTTTAAGCTAATTTATATTCATCTAAAAGATGTATTAAACGAATTAGCCAGTTCTATTCTGTTGTCGAAAGTAAAATAGTTTTTACTAATTTTAATTTGATGAAACACTTATTGTTGGATCTGTTGAAGAAGCGGTTGAGAGTAGTTTTATCACAAACACATAAAGAAGAAGTATAGTTTGGAGCTTTTGTTTTTATATTTACCTAAAATTTAAAGTTTATGAAATAATTTATTTATTAAAAATCTCTGTCGATATAATGTACTTTTTGCAATAAAATCTTAGCTCCTTTAATGAGCTCAAAAATGATTAGAATATTTGTTTCAAACAATTTCAGATTTAGTTTTTAAAAAACAGCACCCAGCTCTTTTTATCTTTTCGTAAACGAATTATTGTTGAAAATGTGTTGATGTTTTTCTCAATATTTACTTAAATGCTACTAATATCTAATAAAAGCCTATCTAATGCGGTTATGAAAACATCAGCTCTAAATTTTATTTCAAGAATCATAATGAGGTTCTTTTTCTTTCTTAAATTTATTTTAATTTATTTTGTTAATTTTAAAGAGATGTAATTTAGACACTAGTAATAGATCATTGAAAGAATCTTTTATCTTTTGAGTTTCTAGTGCTAATTGTTGAAAATAAACTTTCATGTTTAGTAAATGTTTCGTTTTAAAGAATTTTGTTGCGATTAGTACTTTGAAGAAATTACGAACAAATAAATATATAATTCCTAAACATTTTTTGCTAATTGATAAACAGCTTTACCTTGGGCATCCTATTAGGTAGTTAGTTTTGAGTGAAACGAATAATCTGTTTATTTTATTCTTTTCCATCCAGGTGGACTACTAAATTAATTAGAACTTCTTTTTAATGTTTCTGAAAGATAATTTTATTTTTGGACTAGTCTTTGGTGCACTCCTCATAAGTTTAAAAAACGGTCTTTGCATAAGGAAAAAAAACTTGAAGATTCTTCAGTTGTTTTAGCTATCAAACTTTTGTATTTCGCACTCATGTTTCCTGCATTGTCACTTTCTTGAACCTTCAAAATGATAAATCTAAATTACATTCTAGCAACATTTCTTCTGCTTTGTTTGCAATATAATCAAGTTTTGTTTGAATACGATTGCTAAAATCTTTTTTATGTATCCTAAACTCCTTTATTTTCAAAAACGTATCTTACTTTGAGTAGAATTGTTCTTTGTGTGCGAAGTCTATTTTATTTTTTTCTATGTTATTAAGGTGCGTAAAGAAGACCAATAGGTCTTTCAGAGCACCGCTGATGAGCATTTAAAAAAGAAGTTCACTCTTTGCAATTTTACGCATAGTTTTATTGCACCTTATACTAGAAAAAAACTTTCCCAATAAATATTTTGAATTATTTATAGCCTTTGCCCCAGGTTAAATAATCTTTCTAACAAATAAAACATTTCGTAAATACTCCACTCCACTCAGAAGATCTGTTTTATTTAGTAAAGTATAAGTTATTTATAATATAAATATTTTATACATACTTATTGTAATGCAAACAGAACCTTAATCTTTCATTTTTCATAAATTCACTGAGAAATAGATAGAACATGCAAGGGCTGTACATACATCGACTGACAAATAGGTAGAATATGCAAGGATTGCCGCTAGATTCATTGAGGGTTTTGGTTTAAGGAAGGCAGTTTATTAACTTCAAAACAGTTTTTTCTGAAAAGTTTAAATTTTTAGGAGGAATTTTTCTCTTTATTTTTTTCAGGGAAATTTTTGCTGAGGAATAGTTTCCCGGACACTTTATTTGGGGAAGATTTTATCTTGGCGCTCAATTGGTGCACTTATAGCAGGTGTACATAAAATCATTGTTAAAATACAATTTGATATTGGAAACACATGTTGATTTTTATGCCAAAAGTGTAAAGTATTTTGCTCATATACTGAAAAATTTATATAATCATATATAGAGGTTATATATAATATTATATAATCTATATATATATTATAACTCCTCCTTATCATAGCTTATTTATAACAAAACAAAAACATAAGTACGATCAACAAAATTATTGATAATTTGGTGCAACCATTTTGAAAAATAATCAATGTCATTTTTGGATATCGTTTCCTGCACAGTATCTTTGGAACAAAAATGTCGCAAACCTTTTAAATGGAATTAAATAACTGACAATATGCTAATAAACTTTTACACTCTTTGATGCTTTTTTTATCTACTCTTTATATCGGTTTATATGATTATTAATGTATTGTTTTAAATGATCGGTTTTTATGATTTTTATATTTTAAAAATCTTCAATTGCAATTGTTTATATATAATATACTTTAGCTTGTAATTTTTATAAAATATTAACAAAGTGTTTTTAAATGTAATAAAAAACAAATATATATATTTATATATATATATATATATATATTTTAAATAAATATATATATATATATATATATATATATATATATATATATATATATATATATATATATATATATATATATATATATATATATGTATATATATATATATATATATATATATATATATAAATATATGTATATATATATATATATATATATATATATATATATATATATATATATATATATATATATATATATATATATATAGATATAGATATAGTTATAGATAAATAGGTAGATTGAAACTTCATATATAATCTTATTTAATATTGATATTAAATCACATAACACTCACATATATTGATAATATATAATTATATGCAAAGAGTTAATATATAGCCATATATAATCAACCAATTTTTTTTGGAATAATCATTTTCATCGTTAAATAATAACCTAAAATTTTTTGCTTCGATTGTTACCTTTTTATCTAAAACTATTTCAGAAATTTTTTTTTGTCTTTACTCATTATGAATAATTTTTTTTTTTAACTTTCCAAAATATTAAATTTTTTGTAATTGGGAGTCAAAAAAGTGGTGCATAATAAAAGCAAATTATCATTTAGTTTATATGAATCTAAGTAATTTGTAAAGATTTAAACAAATGCAATTTTATTAGTACCGTTATTAGAAAGATTTCACTTTTTTTCTTATTCAGTTACTATTTAGTTGCTTCTTGAAGGTACTTGGAATAATTAAAGAACATGTTGCATCGAGTTTTCACATTTTGGTTCAAATGAAGAATGTGATTTCTTTCAACACCTTGTTTCATTCGACTTTCTTCTAATAAATTATTAAGTTGAGTTGGTCTCTTTTTTTTTTATAAATTGGAGATTGAGGTGTTGTATTCAATAGGAGAAAACAAATTATTTTTTGATATTTCAATTTAATAATAGTTTAATAACTCAATTTCTTGTTAAAGTTTAAACTTATTGTTTAGATGAACTCTTAATTAAGTATAAACCTTTATTTTGAGGATTCAATTAAGACATTTTATAAAATTTTTTAGTTTACAAATTTAACGAACATAATCAAAATTATGACAATTAAATGAGTTAGAGAAATTTATTTAGAATTGTTTTAGTTTAAGAAATTTCAAACAAGGTCATTGATTTGCGGCTATTGGTAATAAAATGTAATATTTGTATCTAGTACTTCTTCCATTATTATTATTTTTTTAATGAATTAAATAACATTCGGGTTTTTAACAAAATTACTCATTTAAAATTAGCTGATATTTTTTCCCAATACATAATAAGTTAATATTAAATAACTAGCTGATTCTTACAATGACCCGTAAAAGAACGGGTCATCGTAAGTGAAGTTTTCTTTATATGTATATACTTCCTTTCCCGACCCATAAATTACGGATCTTTACTAAATCTTCTCTTTCGATACTTATCTATCCCACACCGAACATTTCTCTACCTCTTAATTGTTTACTTCAAAATTTTTGCGTATAATAATTCATTTAGAAAAATCTTTTTAAGAGCAAAAAAATTAAAGCGCACACCTTTTCGAATACCTAGAACTTATAAGAGATATATAATATAGTTTGTTTCTCTTCTAAACGCATAACATTGATAGCTCAGTTTTTTAGTGCGCTGTCATCAGCGTCGGTTTGGGGAATTAAAGACCTCCTCTAATAAGCTTTGAATATTTTTCAATCTTGCTGTAATTATAGCAAAATTTATAGCAAAAAATAAAATTATAGCAAAAAGTTTTCGAAGTCCTAAAATAAAATTCAAAAGTTTTCTTATTTTTATTGATTTATTATACACGACCGTTACAAAAAATGCATGCAAACTCATCATTTGCTTAAGACGTTTACACTTACAGACGTTTGTACGAAACGCCATACAAATGGTAGAATTAAGATGATCTTGGACCATTAAAACCTGTCGACTATAAAACGCAACAAAAACGTCTGTAAATTACGCAACGCTAAATTTATTTTTTAAAAAGAAGAACGAGATCTTAAGCTATTTTAGGTGGCGATTTTTACTAAGCTTAATGAGCCATTTTGATTTTTTTCTTTAACATATGAATGGGAAAATTTTGATTTTTTTTGTTGTGTTCATTTGTAAAATATAGTGTTATGTAATTTTTTGACGATATTTAATTTAAAAGTAAAGCCAAAAAACAATGGAGTACATATTGATGGTTATCTAAATTCTGTCGTTGTTGCCCACTCGGTTTAAAATAATTAACGGGGGCATGGTAATTTAGCTGTAAAACTCTAAATTTTTTTATTATATCAACAATAAATTTTTTTTACTTTTAATTATTTTTGAAACAACAAATTTGATAAAATGGTTTGTTTTATATATAAAGTAAATATTCTAAACTATGTTCTAATTAAAAAGATACTTTGAAAACCCCCATATTGTTTTAATAAAAAGTCGAGGTCGCCGCGAGGTAAGTTTAAATCATCAGCTAGCTTTTTTTTATTTTTTGTGATATAAAATGCTATTACAATATAACTTTATAGTTCCATAGAATTTATATATAAACATGTTATTTATAGTCATTTTCCTTGCACGAACTCGAGTTAGTTGTAGAAAAATAAAATGAAAAACTAAACTAACATAACTATCTCATGGCACAATCATATCAAACACAACATATCATGACACAAACCCGACAAACCCCCCCCCCCCCCCCCCCAATTTTATGGATTTAGAATTTTGAGCTTTTTTAAAAATCTTTCCGTTTGTTAAAGTGTTATATATTGTTACATATTTTTGTATTTAATATCTATTTTACTCACGTAAATTGTACTTTAACAAATCTTGAATAATTAGAGAAATAATGTTGCAGATGGTAGGACTTGAACCGTGGCTTACTTGTGCAATTGCTCTGCGAGGTCACTACTAGGCCACTCTGGCCCATTGACGTACGAAATTATAAAACTAAATAATAACTTTTTTTTTAAATAAATGCTACAGATCAAAAGTTAGGAGAAGTTGACAAAATGCAAGTTTCAAGTGAACATAAAACTGTAAAACTTAATATATGTTTCAATGTGTTTTAACATTACATAATTTGAAGTTCTAGTACGTTAGATATTTACATACACATTCGTTCACGTTATTTATAAAACAAAGCTATTGCAACTCTGTCTAGCCATTATCTCGGTTTCATTGGCTGCCAAGTGTTTTGTGTTATACAGGCTCGATAGAGCACTTTTACTATTAAGTTCAGTATTGTTATATAGATAAGAAACTAACAAAAAATAAAATAATGCTGTAATATTATTTTATATTTTGAAAGAAAAACAAATGAGAGTCTAACAAGATGTATATTCAATTAAACAATATATATTTATAATCAGAAGATTTAAATTCCTATTTTACACAATCTAGTTGTCATCACTGTAACATATGAAATTTTATGAGTGTAAAACAAACAATTTACGAGTTATTACATTAAAAAATGAATGGAGTTTTATATAAAGGAAATTCGAAAATAGTTCCTCACAAAACACTTTTTTTAAGTAGAAAACCATGTAATTTTTAAAAATTGATTTCACATATATGTTATTTATAATATATAACTCACTTCAATTATAAACTAAAAACCCTTTCTCTAAAAACCTTTAAAACAAACCTTAATAGTGAAGTTCTTTAGGGGCTCCCCATTAATTACGTCAATAAATGAGGGTTATGGTGACTTCGAAAGTTTTTGACATTTAATAACAAGACGGAGGGAGGAAAAACTTTTTCTTTTTTTTTTTACCTTTTAAAAACCGTGTTGTGCTTTAAAAAGACCCGACACTTACAGAACTAAACAAGCACACATGAGATGTTTACATGTAATACTATTATTTTTTCCAAGTTGTTGTTGGTTAGTCTGCTGTGCAAACAAAAAAATTGAATGCAAGCACATTCTCTACATTATAGTATTTAAGTATTTATACCAGAGGTCGGCAACTTGCGGCTTGCAAGCCTCATATGGGTTTTTCAATGTCAAGATTATTTTGCCTCTTCCGTCTCACAATGTTACCGACCCCCTGATTTATGCAGTTGGGCAAAGGTATTTTTTGTTATACTAGACTGTATTTTAAATAATAGGTTTTCAAGGTGAAATCAAATTAGGTCGATAATTAAAGTGAGGTGGGTTGTTATATTTAAGGATTGTGACTCTGCAATATACATAAGTTGTTATAAATATTTAATACCATCATCGGAATTAATTTATTCTGGAAGAGGGAGGGGTTATCAAATGTTGACGCAATTTTATTAGAGGGGAAAGGGGAGGGGGAGGAAGGGTCTCTGAAAGTTTAACAAGTTCTTGAAAAGGCGGAGGGAGGAGTAAGGATTGTCAAAAATTGTTGACGTTCTTAATGTACAGCGTCCTAGCCTAAAATAGCTTACTGCAATTTGTAAATGTAAATGAATAAATAATAGCTATCTTACGACTTTACTAAAGCATAACCTGATTTATAGATGTTATTTTTGCGCAACTGTCATAATAAAATAGAATACTTGCAATTTTTATGAGAAACTTAAATTATTTTTTTTTATGTCTTGCATTCCTTAAGATATTTCATTTTTAAAATTGTTTTAACTGCCTCTGTAGGTTATATAATTCTGAAGATGCTTGCGCTTTACGATTTTTAGTTTTTTGAATTTTTAAGCAAATTTAATTTCCGCAAAGTGTCACGTTAAATATTTGGAAAAATGCAAAAATATGCACCAAAAGGTATAGACCGAGCTCTCAAGCCCAAGTGAAATAAGGAAAAAATAAGGAATTAATACGAAATTAGTGGAGAGAAAGAAACAAAAATTAAAATATTTATTGAACATATGTTCTAAACAAAACAAAGCCACTATGATAAAGCGTTTAGTAAAAAATAAAAATGATAATTTAGACCGCACATGTATAAGAAATGTTAAAAAAACAAAATAACACAAGTTAGCTGGAGGAGATCGGGGCACGTTGGCCCGCTTTTTTTTTCCTTGATGTGTAATTATTTAGCTTTTTAATTTTTTTTGAAAAAGGTTAATTAGTTCGTAGGCTATCCAGAAAAAGTATTAATAAAAGTTCATATAAGGTTATCAATACACTTAAAACTGTTTTTTTTGGTCATGTCGCTTGGGCCAACCTACCTCGTTTTCATTTAGGTTGGCCCAAAGATTGGGGCAGGTCGACCTACATACAACTTATGGTAGACTTAGAGGTTGAAAAACGATTATTGAGCAAAGACAACTTTACAACTTGATGAAACAAACAACTTTATAACTTGATATAACAAAATTGAAATAACTGTAAAACAATAAACTACAAAAAAATGAAGTAAAAACAAAATATATCAATACCATTTTGTTTAACATCAGTATAAACATTTATAATGTAACTCCTTTGCATCTTTTTCTACACAACTCACATGGGCCCAACACTTACAGCTTGAACAACTAAAATACAAAACTTCTTCCTCATTGTCATCTTTGTTTTTCTTTTTGCGTATATCTTCTACAGGTTGACCGGCAAAAGTCTCGCTAGTTTTAGAGTTAATTAGATCTGTTCTTTGATAGGAAATAGTTTTTTATTTTTTTAACTCTTCTGTTTGTTTTCTTCTGGTGTTTTTTGTTTTTGTAGCAAAGCTTTTTATTATTTTTTTACTGCGATATTAACTGGTGTATCAGTTAATATCGCAGAAGTGCGTTTCCGGGTACTGAGCTTATTTATATTGTTTTTTCTCGGCTGAGCTTTTTCAAAAGGGCTTGCTTCTTCAGGCGTTGATATAAGTGAAGAGTTGGAGTTGCATAAGACGTGCTATCTAAATTTGAAAAATTTCTGTTCTTAGATGTTTTTCAATTGCTTTAAATTTTTTGAAATTTTTTTGTTTACAATCCTCAGATAAAACTTCGTTGCTTGGTGTTTGTTTACATTCCACAGATGAAACTTCTTTATAGGTGTTTGTTTAGTGATGCTAAAATCCAGAGATGACATTTTAGTGTTAGGGTCTGGTCTACCTGATAAATATAATGGAAAAAAACCGATTTGTGAAAAAATATGAATAAAATATTATGTTCTTAGATATTGTAGCATTAGAAAGTGCTGCTTTTACTATACCAAGTGTGTAATAGATAGTCATAGGTTTGTTTACAGCAACCCACGTATCACATGTTAAGTTCACAAACTTTTTCATAGGACCGTAAAAAATTCTATCTAATGTTTGCAATTTATGACTACAGTGTGCTGGAAAAGATAAAATTACGACACTAATTTCTTTACATAAATTAAGTACTGCTTTATCAAGGTGAGAGCTGCGGCTGTCAATCAATACCAGACAAGGATTATCATTGGAACAACGTGCATGGATAAAAAAACGTTTTATATATTTAAGAAAATATGTCTGTGTCATCCATCCTGAAATAGGTGCTGATCCATCAAATTGTATTGGTTTATCACAAATAAAGTGAGATTTAAAATTAACTCTGGGAAAGATAAAATATGAAGGCATGCTATTGCCAATCGCACAAACCGAAAAGTCACTAATGCTCCTCTTACTGTTGATGTAACTCAATCTATCTGGCATAAGCCTCTACGTGCAACAGGATGATCATGCCACTGCACTGTTGTGATTCCAAATGTCTGAAGCACTTAATTTTAACCTAATCAAAACATTGCTAAAGTTGTCAAAAACTAAAGTTACATTGTGTTTTTTAAATCTTATGTACCGAGTTAAACTTGTTGCTTGAGATGAGAGAATAAAAATCTTGATACCTTTTCTAGAATCCGAAGAACCAATTACAACGGGGAATTTTCCTGCTGCAAGCAACAGCATATGTATAAGCAAACCGTCCAATTTCTTAAAGAGAAAAACCAAAGTAAATGTCACTTGCTTCCATTAGGTATTCTTTAAGCAAAACTTCCTGCTCAGGTTCAAATACCTAAAGAAATATAAAATATATATTACTATTTTACATAAACAACAAAACCATGTTAAATATCTGTCCCATTCTCTGAAAAATTTCAAAATTGAAAGTGTATCGAAGCAGTGTTTTATATTGAGGAATCATTTTTAATGTTTAAATATGTTACAGTACTAAATTTTATTTGAATTAGTTAGAGAAACCAGAAATACCTGAAGAAAATTGGCGTAGACGAACTTGTGCTAGGGTTTTTTTTATCTATATTAGGTGCTAGTAAATCTCTTCGTATAGTTGCGCTGTCAGGCGTATGTTCAGCATTAGGCGTATGTTCAGCATTAGGCTAATGTGCTGTTGCAGTAACATCAAGCTGAAGTGTGCTATCATTGTTAGAATTTGAAAGAATCATTTGGCAATCAAGATCTACTTCAGTTTGAACCGAGGCACTAGATGTAGATGGCACTCTTTCGGATATGCAATACCTTCCTGGAATTTTACGTGGTATATTGAATTCTCTACTAACTGCTCTAATTGATCTTTTATATTTTGTAACTTGTATCACTGCCAATAAAATTGTTTCTCATGACACTTTTCCACGTTGTTACTAGTAAATATAATTTTATACCATTTTTAGGTAGGTCTAAATAAAACAATGTTTTATATTTAATTATTTCTTTTTTAAATAGTTATTTATATACCAGCAAAGTTATATAATTAAAAAATTACATTTTATATTTTTCTTTTTTAAAATACTAAATACATTTATTTTAATTTAATTGTAATTGTTAATAATATACATAACTCATGTCATATTAAATTTATATATCATATATAAATTTAAGTGTTAAGCCTGAAAAGTTAAGTGTGTATTGGATAAAGTATTAAATTTATATGTCTAAATGTAACTAATATGTTAAAGTTTAAATTTGCATATATAAGTTGTTTTATAAAATTAACAACATGTTTAATAATAATATATAAATATATACAATATTAATGTTTAGACATAAATGAAAATCCAACTTAAAACTACATTTTATAAAAAAAATATTTATCAAAATTTAAAAATTATGTATATGAGTGATATTTTTTATTATCGACATATAAAACTTAAAGAAAGTATAAAAACAAATGCCAACTTGTTTATGAAGCTTTTTTCTTTTCTAATATGTTTTTCAAGTTTTAAACTTTTAATGACAAAAACAGTTTTTCTGTCACATTTTTACCAGAATTATTTAAAAAATTTACGGGGTACGTTGGTTATCTGGCTATCCTGCCGGTTGCATAAAGCTAATTTACCTCATTCTCATGTTTACAGTATGAACTAATTTCTCCTGAAACCATTAATTAGTTTTGTGAAAAATTATATACAGAAATTATCCTTACAACGTAAGCATTAAACATCGCACTTGAATGCTGTACTGTCAAACGTCAGTGAGTATAAACAAGTTCAACAAGCTGTTGAAAATTTGAACATCTTGTTTAACGCCCGCCACACACGTAAATATGGTCCAACCAGTATTATTTTATTTTGGAAAACGGTTTGAACTACTACCGACTATCACTTAGATTCCGGGCTTTTTAAAGCGTCTAGCCTTTGAATAAACTCGAATGGCCCAGCCTACCCTGTGGGCCAAAGTGGCCTGGTCCTAATCATTAATCTATAGGAAATACAAATATTAAACATACTTAAAAGAAATATACATATCTATAGATACATCAATATTTAAAATAAATAAATAAAAAATGATAGGAGGTAAAAGATAAAGAAAAAAGATAATTGCTTTGTGTAATCATTAATAATATAGTGGTGGTAATAAACTTCTCCTCAGAATCGCGTTTATTCTTACCGGCGTTTCGAAGAGCCTCAGCATCAATACCTAGTTTTTTTCGTCCAATAATTATCATCGCCAATTATGCTTTACCCCGCCAACTACACCTACTCCATACTGCAGTAAAAAGGACTTCACTACGAACAGCCAAAACCCTATCTTCATCCAAAATTATTATTAACTAATATTTTTGAAGAAGTAATATCGGTATTCAAAGTAGTAAATTCAATACCTAATAATATAACGAGTTTGAATAAAATAAAATAGTCTATATATATATATATATATATATATATATATATATATATATATATATATATATATATATATATAAATACAGACACATATACATATATATTTATATATATATGTATAAAATAAGATAAATATACATAATAGATAATAATAATAGATAATATAAGTTAAATATATATAAAATTTTTTATATAAAAAGGACGAAAAATAATAAACTAAAATGTAAATCATAATATAAAATAATAAAAAATATTCTCATAGAAAACCAAAAAATACACAACACTTCCAAGGTGATAAATGCTGTAACAAAAAACTTTATTAAAAATACAAAAAGTTAGATAAGATGGTACTTTTTGCAAAAATAAACTCAAGACAATAAGATGTAGAAAAAGATATGTAGTTACAAAAACGACCAAACTATTTTTAGTTTTTTGAGTATTAAGCAACATTTTCGCGAAGTATCTCGTTTAATGTTTGGCACCGAAAACGAAAAAAGAAAAGGTTTACTAATGTTTTTTTTTGGGGGTATTTTTCTGCAAATTGATAATCTAAAAAGAAATTTATTCGAAAATTCTATTTAAATAATATTATGAATTCAGTTTAATTGTATTATATATTATTTAATTCTATTGTATTTTATTATAAATAATTTTGATTACATAATTTAAATTAATAATATTATATAATTATATTTTTAGTTAAATAAAAAGTTATTCAACTAATTTTAGTTAGATTAATAAATTAGTCAACTAATTATAATTAGACTAAAAATATAGTCGACTCAAATTCTGTGAACTAAAAATTTAGCTATTATTAGTTCGACTAAAATGTTAGTCAACTGCTTTTAGTTTAGTTGATAATAATTTTATGTTTTGATCACAACACCTAAAATATGCACTTAACATTAACTAAAAACAAACTTATTTAACTTAATATTAAATAAAATCGAACTTATTTAAAACATTTACATTATTTATGATAGTAATAACAAAACAAAAAAAAAAAAATACGAACAAATATCTGAAATATTAAAAGTTATAATTTTGTTTTAGATAACGCGTCATTTAGTGGAAATCCTCAGAGATTCAAGGATTTAATATCTAATAAAAACATTGATGAAAACCAAATGTAAAGTTGATGAATTTATAAAGTGTTTTTATTTTGTAAAAGCTATGTTTTATCAAATATATTATTAAATATATTAAAGAAATAATTATTTATAAGTGTTAACAAGTTTTTAACAAAAAGAAATGCGAAGGTAAAATATTGCCTCACTCTTTCGAGCATCACCATAAAAGATTTTTAAATAAATAATTAGTTGTTTACAGGCTTTAAGCTGAAAATGACTGCAACATTTTTTGCATTTATTTTCAGACTATCCTTTTAAATTTGCCAAAAAGATGTATATCCATATTTTATAATTGTTTGACATTGAGTGTTTTACAAAGTTGAAAAGTGCACCTACCTAAATTTTTTTCCTAATAGTTTTTAGTATGATAATCAATTATATACATCTTTTTGGCTTAGTAAATATATACAGTACTCTTCATACTATATAATGATACCAAAGTATTCATTTTTCAGAAAAAAATGGAGACGTCTTTTTGGCTTAATAGGGTAGAATAGCTCAGTTAATTTTACTTTTGTAACATTTATTTTAAATAGAGCCAAAGAACAAATAAAATTTTTAAATACTGATATTTGTTTCTTTTTGAAACGATTAAACACTTTATAAAGAATTTTACTTATATGTTAGGGTCAACATCATGTTTAAAATTAAATTTAAAATCACGGCTGGTAGGTATCCGGATTTTTTAAAAAAAATGATAATCAAAGAAAAACAGTTTGGTGACTTTAAAACATCTTCTTTTTAAATTTGTTTGCTGTTAGTTAGAGCTTTAATAAAATGAAGCGTAAACATATATTTGTAAAATAAGACACCACCTGACGCAATCAAAAAGAAGGCAGTTTGTCTTATCACTGAGCCCCGTTTCACAAGATTTCATTAACAATTTTAAGCATTTTAGAGCAATGTTGAAAATGAGATGAATCAAGAGATAGAAAAATGATTTAATGCATTGAGATGTTTAAGAAGTAAAAATTATTTTGCATGTAGTTTATGAAAAAGAGTGTAGTTGGTTAAGGATAAATTATTCAAGTTAAACCATTCAGTTACTTTTGTGATTTTCTTATTGACTGTTTTAGGGGTGCCCTATACTAAAAAAAATCAAAAAAATTGATTTTTCAAAAAATGCATTTTCTTGAAGCCAAAACATTTTACATTCCAAACTTATATAGATCACTTTAGGGAGTGATTTAAAAATGCTCTAAACTAGAAAGTTTCACAGCGTAGTTAAATAATTTTCTTAGCAATGGCCTTAGCAACGGGTTGTTTATATTAAAAAATAGGTGTTTTAGAGTGTTGCGCCGTTTACTTTTAGTTTTTGACACTGGTGCAAGTAACTGTGTTTACGTTTATTTTCCTTAATAAGCCATGATTTTAAAGTACAATTACTATGTTTACATATATTACTTATAGAAATATCACTATTGTGTTACTTTATTTGCCTCGTGCTTTTTTTTTTTATGGGAAAAAATAAATTTCAAATTTAGGAAGGAAAGCAGGTGGTAACAGAATTTTCAAAAAAAATACTTTAGAGAAAATCAATTTTCCTCAGTATAAACAGTCAGCATCAATTTAACTTCCAAATCGGAAATCACTAACTCAGCGCAATCAAAAGTGCTGACATCAACATCTTCAAAAAAGTTATCACATAGTAGTAAAAATAGTAATGCAAAAATTAATGATTCTAATAAATCGCTTTCATGGTTTATACTTATTGACACAGACATTTTAAAATCAATTGATAATTTGATCGGACATTGTTTTCAATGCCATAATAATTCAATTGAAATCTCAACTAATTTATCAAAAAAGAAAGGCTTGGCTGTTTTTTTATACGTTTCTTGTACAACATCTTCGTGCGATTGGAATATTTTTATTCAAACAAAGAGATTGAAAAAGAAGGTCCAGGAATGCTACCATTTGAATCAAATAATAGATCTGTTGTTGCCACGAGAGAGATTGTTGCCATGAGAGAGAGGGAAAAGGTCATTCTGATTTGGAAAAATTTTGTGATCTCATGAACTTACCTCCTCCAATGAACATAAAAGCATTTAATGGTATTCGAGATAAAATTCATTTCATATACCAAAGTGTAGCTGATGTGAAAATGAAAAATGTAGCAAAAGAATTTAGATATATTGACATCAATATCCAACAAAATGATTTTGATATTAATGTAGTAGCTGATGTTGTTGTTTCTGTGATGGAACTTGGCAAAAAAGAGGTCATTCCTCACCTAATGTTGTTGTTACTGTTATTGCTAGTGACTCAAGGAAAAGTGTTGACTATTGAGTTCTTTAAAAAATATGCGTGCCTGTACATCATGGGAATCAAGAAAAGATAGCGATCCAGAACTTTATGGAAATTTTTTGGAAACCCATGATTGTTTAAATTATCACGAAGATTCTGCTGAATCTATGGAAATTTCTGGAATTATAGATTGTTTTATGAAATCTATAGAAAAAATGGGACTTTGATATACTCATTACATTGGAGATAGGGATTCCAAAGCACATGCTGAAGTTTTAAAAAGTGACCCCTACCCAGGTTTGATTGTTGAAAAATTAGAATGTGTAGGACACGTGCAAAAACGAGTTGGTAACAGACTACGTAAACTCAATTCCACCGACAAATCCAAGTTGACAGATGGCAAATTATTAAGAGGTAAAGGTCGATTAACTAATAAGTTGATTAATAAACTTCAAAATTATTATGGTATTGCAGTGCGATAAAGTACTGGTTCAACAGTTTACCAAATGCAAAAAGCAATTGGTGCTGTTTTGTTTCACTGCTCAGATGCTTTGAGTTTGGAAATTTGACACTATATGTGTTCTCAAACTAATGACTCTTGGTGTAAATATCAGTGTGATAAAATTAATAACACAAAAACTTACAAGGAAAAACCTGGAATATTAATTATTATTAGGGATAAAATTAAACCCATTTTTATTGACCTTAGTGATAATAAGCTTCTTAGTAGATGTTTACATGGTGAAACTAAAAACTCAAATCAGTCCATTAATGCTATCATTTGGAAGCGTTGTCCTAAAGAGATTTATGTTCGCCGTACCACTTTAGAAATAAGTGTTGCATCGCCTGTAATTTCATTTAATGATGGTATTTCTGATATATTGAACATATTTGAATATTTAAAAGTTACACCAGGTACATTTGCTGATCAGAAATGTACCAAAATAGACCAAGAAAGAATAAAGATGATGGAAAAAAAGTTGCTTGACTCAATAAACCAAAGAAGAAAGCTGCTTCGTGCACAACAAAAAGGTTTTACAGATATAGTAAATAAAAGTGAAGATGCATCTTATCAAACAGGAGTGTTTTAGATTTAAGTTTGTTTTTTTTTGATTAAATTTATGTTAAGGCTGTTATTGCATTTTGTAACCTTGTTATTGTATATTATCTTTTTATATTCAAGCTTTTTTTAATTGATTGAAATGTTCTATTTTAGTTATATGTTTTTCAAATATTACAGTTTTCACCTTTTTCTTTTTTCTGTGTTTTCAATATTGCTCAAATCGTTTTGTTTTTCAATAATTTTTTGACCTTTTTATATATCAAAAAATGTTTTTTTTCATTAAAAATCTTTATTATTGTTTTTTTAACCTATGAATTTTTTGCACGCTGCGATAAATATCTTGAGATTGGTTCGTCTGATTGTGTTGAAATTTTTAGGATTTGCTTATTATATATATGCACATTCACCTTACCAAATAAATTCATGTTAGTTGACTGGTTCTAAAAATAAGGTCAAGGTTTGAAGCCTTTTCGGAGCTTGTTTTTAGGCCTTAAACCGGTTTTCTTACAAAAGCTTAAATAGTTTGTTTAATTATTTGATTTTGGCAAGGTGAGTGTAATTATCTGATATTAAAAAGCTGTGAAAATTTCATGATCATACCATTATTAGTATACAGGCTATTTATCGCAGCGCGTAGTCCATATTTAGGGTCCATGGACCCAAAGTTTTGACCAAAAAAGAAAAAGATTTTAATTTTTTTTCCCTTTACTGTGCTTTGGAAAAGGACACAGCAGAAAAAAAAGGTTTTAAATTATAGATATATTTTTTACACATCTAATGACAAGTTAAATTAATTTATTATTTAAAAGAAATGATAACAAATGGCTTGCATTATGTTTATATATTAAATAATGAAATGATAATGATGCCGTCATCAGTTAGGATTAATGACGGGGCGGTCATTAGTTGATTGTTTTTCCACCAAATGTAGCTAATTTTTTTTAACAATTGTAAATCCATATTGTATATCCTGATATATCTAATTACTATTGCAATTATTTTTAACAACTAACTTAATATTATCAAAAATAATATCCCAAAATTTGATTTTCTAAATAATCAAAATAGAAAGCATTTGACGAAGTTGACCATATAAGCAGTTGACCATGATTAATTAGAAAATTGGTCTACCAAGAGATCTAAGACACAACTAATGGTTTTCTTCTTAGCTTCAAAAACACTCCGATGGTTTTTTTCTAATCATTAAAATACTTCGATCGTTTTCTTCTATTCTTTGAAAACACTCCAATGGTATTCTTCTATTCTTCAAAAACACTCCAATTGTTTTCTTCTTATCTTCAAAATAGAACACAATTTGCTTCTATTAATAGGATGGAGTTTAAATTAATAAAATCAGTGTATGAAGTCCCACAAAAATATATGCAAGGAAAATTGCTCACTCTTCTCTTTATTTAAAGATCGTTTTAGCTGTCCGACGTCTGCCCAAGGTAAGTGTATGACGTTTTCCACTTCTTACAATATGTTGATGATGCCAATCTGCTTTTAATAAATAAATCACTATAAAACTATGCATATGTTAAGAAAAAGACTTAATTGTGTCAATGATTATTTTTTAAAAGCTTTTAAACTGTTAAAAGACTTTATTGATTCAACAGTTATGGAGTAAAAACGTACAAACTTTAAAGGAGTTTTTACTAGTTTTGAAGGAACATAAAATTGACTTACCTTTTTATAACTTCAGCAGTTCAAAAAATATCTTAATGAATTGTAAAAAAAGTTTTAGTTTATTTAAGACTATGTATAACTAACTTTTATATGTTTTATAAAAAAGGTTTAAAAAAGTTTTTAAAAAACATTTTAAACAGTTTTTCATTGTTTTTTTAGGTTTATTAACTTTTAGATTCTTTTTCAAGAAAACTTGTAAAATGCAAATTCTTAATGACTATTTGAGAGAAATTAACTTATATTTCAAATAAGTTTTCAATATATTTTTTCATGAGCAGTTTTCAATATTTGAGTAAGGCAGTTTACAAATACAAAAAAGTATTGGTTTAACTGATCTTTGCTCCGTTTAAGAAAACAATTCGATGAATAATTGGGAGGTCCAGAATTTGAACTTTTTCGAAATTTTCTTTCTAATTGATCAAAATCCATCTTTGGATGGGAAAACAAAATATCAAAGTTTCTGTTTTTTCGACCCCTAAAACAAAACTTAACCACTGTGTGAATGTCTAATAAGATATTTGCTTTTAAATATTTTCATTAATTTTAAGCAGAAATTTTTCAAATACAAATGATACTAGCGACATTGATATTAGCTGTAAACATTTGTTGCAATAGAGTACCTCCAATTTTTTTCAAGATAAAACTTTTGCAATCACTTTATTTGCAATGGACCAAAATATTAAGTTAGTTTTTTTAGTTTTTCATTCAATGTAAATGCGTCAATATAGAATTGCTTCATTACTTCCAACAACCACTATATTTGGCATGTAAAACTTACAAAAAAAAGGCCTTTGTTAATAAAGACTATTTGTTTCTGTCTTTTAGATAAATACTAATTTTATTTATCAAATCAATTAACAGCATTGTGTAAAAATAATATACGACTTTTTTCACTTAAAAGTGCGAACACAATTCGCTATCTTAGAATTACCTATAATTAAACCGTTCACAAAATTCTTTGTTAATGCACAACATTCCTATATTAAAAGCAGCATATTTTATATCAGCTTCATTCTAAGATGCAATTCTATTTAACTTACTATTTGAATTTTTCCTAAGTCATCTTAATATTTTTACCCAGAGGTTGTAAGACAAAAAGCAAAATGAAAAAGAGAAATAAATACTAGATTAAGTGTCTAATGGGTGCTGTTTAGTGTTGGTGATAGTTATTTTTTTTATTAAATAAAAATTTATTGCATGGAAATTTTTTTAATTGATTGTTGTTTGCTTCATAATTAACGTTTTTATAAAACATTGTTGCACTGTATTATTCATTTTATCATTAATATTGCAGGACAGCTAAATGACTAAGTTATGTCAGTAAGACCTATAAAATCTTGTTGCAAATTTAAAAAATAAAACAAGTGTGGATGACGAAAAATGGATAAAAAGCTAAACATTGTTTTTTTATTTATTTTTTTTGCAATAAGCTCAATCTCCCCTCCGATCAACAAAAAGCTTTGAGCTCAAAATAGACGCAAATAATTATAATTAGAAATTTTCTCAAGTATATCCCATTCTCTAATATCCCCTGAGGCTAAAAACAAACGGAAAAAAAACCGTTGTCAAAAAGTGATATCTGTAAAATTTAAAATATGGGATTTTTTGAAAGTAAATGTCCATTATGTCAATGTTTGATATATTTGTAATATAATTTTTCTGATGTTATATTTTAATTATCATAAACTTATTGACGATCCCCTAGTTTAACAATATTATTATAGTGTGATGAAATGGCAATATAAGTTGTCTGGTAACTTTAATTACGTGCAATTTGATCATATCATACGTTATTGAGATATGTACTACATACATGTTCACTTTTGTTGTTATGCTACATAATGCATTTTACATACAGTTTAAAATTTAAAAAAAAATGATTGAATAAGTAGATAAATTAAACCATGTTATATAATTTAATATTTAATAGTAATTTCTAAAATGGACCGTCATTGTAAGAAAGAGAAGAAAAAAGGAGAAAAGAGGAAAATACAGACAAATCTCAGAAGGCTACTGTTTCTTCTCAAATATCCTATCAACCAGCTGCCCACGAACCAGCTCCCCAGCATTGGAGATATATACAGTTTATCAAATCTTCCAAGGCTTTAAAGTTTAAATCTACAAAACATGTTATATTTTGTCATCAAAGTTTTCCAGGCAAAGATCTTATCCGTAAGGGTGGATCATGTAAAGATCCTAACCATAAATGTGTTACTTCTCTTGTAATGGATGTGTGGAACAAGGCTGGTCTTGGAGAACTCCTCATTTCTGGAGCTGCTGTCAGGTAAAAAATAAAGTATTTTTTTATTAAAAAATGTAAATTAACAATTAAGCAAATCAAAAAACAAACAAATAAATAAATAAATATCAATATAAAAAAATTAAAAATAACCAATATTTATGTAATTATTGAACTTCTTTATGTATAATTAAGGTAAAGATTCTGAAGCTCCACATTTAGTATTGCAAACTAATCCATCTGAGAGATCTAAACCGTGATTCGAGCATTGGTAGGTTCACTAAGACACAGGAAGAGTTCATTAAGGAGAGCAGCAATCTCCTCGACATATCTATGGGAAAATTTGAGGAGAAGATCCAGTCAGATCAACTTTGTTCCCAGAAGGCCAAGGCAGAGGACATACAGTTTTTTTTAGATCAAAAAGAAGATAGAAAAATGCATATTACTACAGAGGTAGACAAAGCCTGTTTTTTTTGAAAAAAAACAGGCTTTGTCTACCTCTGTAGTAATATACATTTTGAAAAATCAGTTAAAAACAGACAGGATCTGTGGCAGAGAATGAAGAATATGAAGATTCCGGATGTGAAAAAAGATCAAAAAATAAGGAAACTAATTCTAAGTGAACTTGAGGCTTCCTTTGAACCTGATGCTGGTTCTTATGTATCCAAGTCAGAAGCTGTTATTTTCACAGATGAAGATTCTGCCGATGAATTACTCCAAAACTCTGATTCTGCAGTAAAAGGCATGGTAAATAAAAGATTGTAATAAAATGTAAAGTTGGTTGTACTAATTTTGAGTAAACTTAAACAAACTAAATTCGATTAGATTAAAAATATCATAGCTGTTTCTTATGTAGATAATGATAAGTATCAGTTCTGAGGATCTGGTGGATTGTACTTCTGAAGATTCTACTCGGTACAGGGTCGGAATTCGATCTCAAGCTGCAATCATTGCAGCAATCTGCAATAAAGCAGGCGTAAACCTTGAGGATGTACCCATTTCAAAAAGCTCTGTTTATTAAAAGAGATTCAAGAAGATTTAAGATCAAGGTAAGAATAAATAGTAGAATACAAAATTAATGAAAATAATGAGAATCAAGTAAAGCTAGGATAAATAAAGATTAAATTATATAGGTGATAAAAATATTTTAATTACTAGGAGACCAGATAAGACAAGATATAATGGAAACCTTGAAGGGAAAGAGGCTTGTCCTGCACTTTGACGGAAAACAGATCAAAGAGATGGAGGAAAACCATACTTTCAAGTTTTTCTTGCATATTTAATAATAATAATAATAATAATAATAATAACAATATATTATTCTAAAGGTTCATGGCAGATGCTCTACACCTGCTGACCTTGAGAATGACTGAGAAGGTAGCCCAGGTGATAAATGAGGAATAGAAAAAGATGGTAAAGACAGTGGAATCCTTTGTTTCTGTATACTGTGGGCCCTGGTTCCTTAAATCCGGTATGATGGACAAGTTGACTTCAAATGACTTGGTTACCTTCAAGTCATTGTTTGACATAAGGGACCACTACCCTAAACTTTGACATGGCCTTCTTTCCAGCATGCAGTGGCATGCTTAGTATTTAACAGAACAGTTATTTATTCTGTCCTTAGCTGACGATGATGTTGACGACGAGGTAAAAAAGGAAATTATGGAAAAATTGGTCAAGTGTGATGTCCCTGACCAGTTTCATATGGGGAAACCGAAGCTACCGGTTATTAGCAGGTCAACAGAGCTTAATAAGCTGGTAGGTTCCCAGGTCTCGATTTTGTTCAAGGTATCTGAGATCCCCGTTGGAGAGGTGAAGAAGTGGATTAGCTGAGATTCCAGTCAGACATTTGACATATTTAAAAGATTTCTGAAGCCAATTTATTGTGTGCATGACTGCGCTGAAAGGAATATCCCACTAATTTAGGACTTTGTTGGAGGCTACAGGTCAGACAACATGAAACAGAACCTTATGCTGGTTGCCAGAGACAACAAAAAGAAGCTGAAGAAGGACCTGAAAAAGAAACAACTCAAAAATATTTAATTAACGAATTTTTACAGATATCACTTTTACCGGAACAAAAAATTTTTGTATGGTGTTTTTAGCCCATTTAGACCTTAGAAAATGGAAAAGGCTTAAGAGATGATTTTTTTTTTTGAGACACCCAAATAAACATTTATAAGACCAGAAATAAACTATCAATTTAGCAGCATAAGAAAATTTGTCAGACTAATAATTATGCAGCAGTTTAACAATCCAAGCTATTAAATAAGAACAAGTTATATAACAAGTTATGAAACTCAAAGTACCAGCGAAGGTTTGCAACTTTTTATTTTATCTTTAAGCTATAATAATTATTGTTTCTTTTTTTGCTCGCAACAAAATTTTTAGGCTTGTTCTCCTTTCGTTGGTATCTATTATATTTCTAGGAATTTTTGCCTCATTTCTGCCTTTCAGAAAACGTTGTTTTAACATGTGGAATGCCCTCGCCTAAATTTTAATGTGCATTGCTACCTTAATTAGTTTAGTTCTAAACGTTCCTTTTTCTGAAAGTCAGACTCAATTGAAAGCTATTAGAGTATTGTTGGAAATCATTATTTGATTGCCATTTTTTAACTTTAAAATTAAGGCTTGGTTGGAAGTGGCAAGTACTTCTGTATAAATGGTTTTCAAAAAGATCTAGTTTAATAGAGAAAAACGGTATGTTTGGTTATAACTATATGGTAATATTATAAACTATTTCGTGTTAACTGCTTAAATATTTATATATTAAACGTTTAGTTTTGAATTGACTGCATTTGTAGTTTTTTTATATATCAAACTTTTAATTCAACAGTTTAGTTTTGTACTTTCTTGTTTCACGTTTCTCCTTTTTTCTAAGACAGGTCTACAAAAATGAAATTCGTATATTATTATTAACAGAATAATATTTATTTATATGACCTTGGGTTATATTTATAAGATATTTATAAAGTTCACAGTGTATTACAGCATTTTAAATAAAAATCAAATTAAAAAGTTACAACACGTATATTGACAATAATTAAATAAATAAAATAAATCAGTTTAGTAAAGCTAACTTAATGTCTTAATTTATAATTATGATTATAAATACAAAATTGTTGATGTTTATAGTCGTTGTAATTATGATATATGTATAACACAACTTTTATGTTCAATCGCAGCTGGCACTGTAAAATTGCATATTTTAAATATTGCACGACAATAATATATACTGAACAATTTGTTGCCTTATTTTTATATGTGCGGCCCACAGCAGTTTAATAATTTTTGTTTTGTCCCACCAACCGACTTGGGTTAATTAAAGAAATGAAATTTATTAAATTTGTTATTTGATTTATCATAATTCTTTTTCAATGTTTGACTTACTATGTCAGTTAATTAATTAAAGCAAAGGCGGCCATGTCAAATCAGTTTGTGGGCAAAAATACAATTTTCTGAGGTGGAAGCATATATAATAACAAAGCAACAAATTATTCAAAATATTTTATTATCCTGCAATATTCAAACTATATATATTTTCCAGTGCCAGCAGCGACAGTACAAAAACGTTGTTTTACAAATACATCATAACTACTACGACAATAAATATTAACTTTACTGTATTTAAAATAACCCTCAAGACCTTACTTTCCTCCCAAGTCACGAGGGCTCAAAATATTGTTTTTAAATTTATACCATAAATATTCATAGCGATTTATTCACAACTTTTTTTGATTTAATATGATTATTTTGAAATTAATCGTAGATTTGTTTTTGTATTTTACTAGAGAATTTGTCGATATTACAGGCTCATAAGTCATTAGAATATTTATTTGAAACGGTTTTAGCTTGGTCTTTAAAATATCATCACTCGGCTTTTTCTATCTTTTCATTATCTATTTATTGGTGTTAATGTGTTGATATTTTTCTGTATATTTACTAGAATGCTACTGATATCTGATCAAAGCCTTTCGAATGCGAGTATGAAAACATCAACTCTAGATTTTAATTCAAGAATTTGGAACAGCTGTTTAACTGAAATATCAACATAATGATGTTTTTTTCTTTCTTAAAGTTATTATAATATCTTTTGTTAATTTTCAAAAGGTAATTTAGATTCAAGTAATAAGAGATCATTCAAATAATTTTTTATATTTTGAAATTCTAGCGTTAAATGTTGAAGATGAACTTTCATTTATAGCAAATGTTTTGCTGTAAAGAATTTTGTTGCGATTATCGGTGCATAGAAGAAATTACGAGCAATTAAATATAAAATTCCTCAATATTTTTTGATAATAGACAAACAGCTTTAATTTGGGCACTCTATCAGGTGTTGATATTGAGTCAATTGAACAAAGAGTTTCTTTTATTATTTTCTATCAAGGTGGGCTTTTAAAAAAATTAAAACTACTTTTTAATGTTTCCAAATAATATTTATAGTTTTGGGCTACTTTTCAGTGCACTCCACATAAGTTTAAAGAATAGCTATTGCATAGGGAAAAAAAGCTAGAGGATGCTTCAGTTATTTTAGCGATCATGCCATCGTACTTTTTTATTTTTTTTTATTTTGCTTACATTAAAATGTTACAGTACAATTATATGCCGTATATATGGTGTTACAATCAAAGAAATTCCAATGTCAGCATTATTAAAATAAGAAAAAAATTAAAATAAAAAAGTAATTAAATTCAAGTTAAATAACAATTTTCAAAATATTAGAGGTATCCGACTATATTATCAAGTGAAAAAATACTTTTTTTTAGATTAAGCTTGAAAAGATAAAGGGATGTTGGTTGATCGAAATTCCGCAGGACAATATTAATCCATAAGTGGGACCCACGAGAAGCAATGCAAAATTGACTAAATTTTGTTTGACAAAACGGATTTGTTGTTAGGTTTGAGTTTGAAAATATTAATAAAAGCGGTAGGGGATAAATTATTTCTCCATAAATATACAAAACATAAAACTTTAAAAACATTGAGTTCAAATAAATTTAATAATCTCATTTTAGTAAAAATAGGTTTTGTATTTGGAAACCGATCAGCATAGTTAATAATGCGGATCGAAGGTTTTTGACGACGGTAAAGAAGTTTTAACTTACTTTTTACAGTAGTTGCACCAAGCAGCGTCAGCGTAATTTATGTAATTGTGGATAAAACACTAATTAAGTTGGCTTAAGCAATTTTTATTAAGGTAGTTACGAGCTTTATATAGAATCCCAATGTTTTTTGAAATTTTAGTAAATACATAATTAATGTGTTGATTCCAGGAGATGTTTTCATCGAGATAAACGCCTAAGAATTTTGTAACGAAATCATTTTTTATTTCAATTTTGTCTATATAAAGTTGCGGCAAGTTTGTTGGTAAAAATCGCTTTTTTGCATACAAATGTAAAGGAGTCCATTTAGTTTTACTTATATTTAAAGTTAGCTTATTACATTTAAACTAATTTGATAAATGTTTTAATTCTTTATTCATAGTGGTAAAGAGTTCATAAATAATAATGCTTGAGAGGAATAGATTGGTATCATTTGCGTACATGATACTTATAAGGTTAGAAGCTTTATTGAAATCATTTTTATATATCAAAAAAGAAGAGGTCCGAGGATTGAAGCTTAAGGAACACCACATACGGTATTAAGATAATTATTTTGATAACCGTCGTTACTAATTACAAATTGTTTTCTTTTTGTTAAGTAGCTTCTAAAGAACATTACCTTTAATTCCATAATATTTAAGTTTATGTAGTAAAATAGAATGATCTACTGTGTCGAAAGCTTTCGATTGGTCAATAAAGATACCTAACAAGTACTGTGATTTTTCAAAAAATTTTGAGATTTCATGCACAAACTTAATATTGCATGTTCTGTTGAGTTACCTTTTTTAAATCGGAATTGTTCGTTACATAGTAAGTTATTTTTGTTGAAATATTTGTAAATTCTGTTAGATATTATTCTTTCTAAAATTTTTGAAAATACCAAAAGAATAGAGATGGTACAATAGATGCTAATATTTGATCTGTCACCCTCATTAAAGATAGGAGTAACTTGAGCAACTTAAAATTGACCTGGGAATATTCCTTGATTAATAGAAGCTTTAAAAACTTTACAAAAAACTTGTTTTAATATACCGAGACAGTCTATAATTACATTTCCATTAATTTTATCTGCTCCTGTTGCTTTGTTTCTTTTCAAAGAATTCAAAGCTACATCAAATTCCTCAAAAGATAACTCTGAGGTTAATTCATCAAAACAAATGCAATTATCCATACAAGAAAAGAGAATAATAATAAGATGATTTTCTTGTACAAGAGGTACAAGGAAATCATCGAAGGAAGCCGTCGTATTTGGAATCTTATTTGAAAGGGAAGGACTTATTCCAATAAAAAATTTATTAAATTCATGGGATATGGCTCTTGGGTTATATTAACTTATATTATCCACTCTAATCATCTGCGGCAGAAAACCTAAGCATGATTTTTGTTTTCCAGTAATTTCTTTTATAATTTGCCATGCGCGTTTCATGTAGTTTTTACATTTATTAATTAGTTCTGAGTGTTAATTTCTTTTTTAGGCTTTTACGTATTTTTTCAAATAGATATTTGTAGTTTTTATATATTTTTTTCGCTAACAGGTGCTTTTGTTTTTACATATCTAATAAATAACTTCTGTTTAATTTTTGACGATTTTTTTAATCCCTTTGTATTCCAGGGACTTTTTGAGCTTTTGCTTGTTTTTATAACTTTTTTAACAATTGGAAAATTATCGTCGTAAGCAACAACGGTGTTTTATAGAATATTTCGTAGGTGTTATTTGCATTGTCATTAAAATTAATACGATTCCAATGGAGTATAGATAGCTGATTTTAAAATAGTTCAAGATTTTTTTGTTTGAAAATACGTTTTTTTACAACTATTGAGGTGTTAATATTTTTTCTAAATTTGAGTTTAAAACCAGGAGTAGAGAAAAATAATTGGATATATCAGTTTTTCTGATACCTTTTTGAATATTTTTAATAAAAATATCTGTTGTAATGATATTATTTGATAGGGTAGCCAAGCTTATTGTTACCCTAGTAGGGCGATTAAATAAGGGTAAAGATCCTGTTTCAAAAATTGTGTCATGAAAATTTTTAACTTTATGGTCGTCGTTATGAAGAAAGCAGTTCATAATAAAGTCCCCAATTATAAAACTTTTTTTTTTTTTTTTTGCGTCACTTGTTTTCATGATACTTTATAAAAAACATGCTTAGGTTTTCGCTCGCGCCGTCAGGTGGTCGATAACAACAGTTTAGAATAATATTTTTTCTTTTTTCAAGTATAAGTTTAGTTGTTAAAACTTCTTTATTGCCATCGGAGACGCTTAAATCATTTCTCATTTTATAAAAGATATTTTCATGAACATAAATTAGAAATCCTCTACCCCGTTTATTCGTTTTTCTTTCTTGTGAGATAATTTTAAAATGACGAATATTAAAATTATTGTCAAAAATGTTTAATGTAACCCATGTTTCAGTTAAACAAACGATATTAAAAAGATTTTTTGTTTCTACTATAAATCTAAAAGTTTTTCAAAGTTCCGATTTAAACTTCTGATATTGAGGTGGAAAACTCTAATTGGATTTGAACTTTTTTTATTTGCATTCTGAAAAAGAAAACCTTCAAATTCTTTAGTATAAAAATAAGCAAAATCCGTAAAGGTATCGTAAAAAAATTATTATCCTGATCTATGTTTTCATCAGAGGCAAAGCGGTTTCCTTCGAAAAAATTAAAAGTAATGGATTCAAAATCGTTCAATAAAGCCAAGGTTATTAAAATTAGGTTACGTAAGGTTTGTTTTTAATAATGCGTAATTCGATGATTTGTAACTCGGTTATTAAAAATATTGCTTTTAAAAGAAATAATTTTATTGTATCGAATCGAAACGTTCTCACCGTTTAAACGTGGTTCTTTCACTTCCGCAAACAATTTTCATCTGATTGCAACCATTTCGCAAGAAAAATCTTCATTTTCAAAAATATTTGTTCCTCTGAGACGAGTTGATTCTTTTAAAATTTTAGCTTTGTCTTTAAATTGTTGAAGTTTTAAGACTATTACCCTTAGACGTCCAACTTTTTTTGGACTGGTGCGATGTTCACGTTTAATTTTGATGCCCTTTAAATCCAGTTTTTATAAAAAATAATGAATGAACCTTTTCTTCGATTGCCTCCCAAGATTCGACTTCGTCTTCAGATATTTTATCAATTCTTAAATTACCTCTTCGCGATCTATCTTCAAGGTTACGGATTTTTTCGTTAAATAGTTCATTATAAATTTTTTTTTTCTCTACTTGTTTGTTACCGATTTTGTTAAATATATGTTTGTTGTTATTTTCAATCTTTTTATCAATATATTAATTAGACAAGTTTCCTGCATTTTCACATCCTTAACCCCTTCAAAATGATAAATCTAAATTATATTCTACAAACATTTGTTCTGTTTTGTTTGCAACATAACCAACATTATTTCCTTTCAAAGTCAAGCATTGCAAGAAATCTTTCTTATATATACCAAGTTCCTTCATTTTTAAAAACGTATGTTACTATGAAAACAATTGATCTTTGTATGAGGAGTCTGTTTTTTTATTATTATTATAAGTTAAGGTGTTCCAAAAAGACCAATAGGTTTTACAGAGCACCGTGGATGAGCATTTAATAAGAAAGTTCATTCTTACTGCGATTTAAAAACACAGTTTTTTATTGCAGTAAGAGTGACCAATGCTAAAAAAATTTATACTAAAAATATATATATATATATATATATATACATATATATATATATATATATATATATATATATATATATATATATATATATATATATATATATATATATACATATATATATATATATATATATATATATATATATATATATATATATATATATATATATATATATATATATATATATATATTAGTCCAGTATTATTAGCAAGTATTATTCTTAGAAAACATGCACATGCATATATTGACTATATTAGTCGATATATGCATGTGTATGTATTCTGAGAAACTTTGAAAAAAAAAGAAGTTTTAATAAATTGGTGTATAACTCTTTAGAATCTTAAGAGATAACAATTATTTCGAAACAAAAAAAGGAACGTAATATTAATGGTCAAACATTAAAAAATTTTTTAAAGAAAAAGTTTTATTTTTTCAAACGACAGAAGCTCAAAATTCTTTTCAAACGACTGTTCCTTTAACAGCGGTTACAAATATATACTTTTTACAAATGACGGTTACTCGTCATTAAATAATGCTACCGACAGTGACCAATGGATCACTGTCGGTAGCATTGTTAAATGTCATTTATATATCAGTTTACAGCTCATGTTTGACCAACTAACGAAAATTTATATTGAAATTTTGCATTAATTGCCAATCTTTCGCTATAATAAAAAAAAGTTGCGATTTTGTTGCGGAGAATGGGCTTTTTCTGAACAGTCGAATAAACTAGCATTTTTACATTTACACCAAACATATTTAATAAATATTTTTTTAAATATAAATGAATTTTATAATTAAAAAATTTTAGAATTCTTATACGTAACTTTTTTTGTTTTATTTTACATTGAATTAATAAAAAATCATTTTGATTAACATCAAAAAAGTTAATTTCGCTGGGTTTGAAATTAAGTTCCTTTAATTAAAAACAAGACTTGTTTTATTACTTAGAAAAAGTAAGTGTTTGTTTTACATTTTAAAGTAAATTGCGTTACGTACATTTTTTTTTTTAATAAGGTTAACGTTGTTAAAAGAATTTTACTTTGTCAAACAAACCCAAATTTTGTCTCACGACTAATATCGCGTTTTATATTTCATCCGAAATTCGCGTTCTCAAATGAGTGTAGACTATTGCAAAACTACTAAAATCTTGTTCAACTTTAACCTGAGAAAATGCAGCACCAAAAACAACTTAAAAAACCTTATGGAGTTCCTTCCAATCATCACATTTTAAATGCCAATATTCAAGAATATTAAGATTTTCAAATTAAAATTTTTTTACGTAAGGGCGACAAAACAGCAAGAATTAATCAAAAACCGACAATTTAATTATTTGTCATAAACTTATTTCTTGAATTTTTTGTTTAAGGCATGTAAAAAAGTATTTAATTTTTACCATTTGTTTTGAAATAAAAATTACAAATTTAGTCGATATTCCTAGAAAAATAACCGCTCTGACAAAATTATAACTTTTTTTCAAAATTTTTTTAAAATAGCCAGTAAAATGTTTAAAACAAACTTTGATATTAAGTATTTAACATTTGGAAGAAAAAACGTTTTGCTGCTAAAAATTGATTGGGAGACAGCAGCCTTCTGCTGCGGAAGAAAAGCGAAGGCAAGAAGATTTACGCCGTTTATCAACACTGGTTTAGAGCATTAGCCCTAGGTTTAATTATCTATCTATTTAAAAAAAACATTCTGTAAATACTACGCACCGCTCAGCAGATCTGTTAGATTTAGTAAAGTATAAGTTGTTTATAATATAAATATTTTATACATACTTATTATGAAACAAACAGAACCATGATCTTTCATTTTTCATAAATAGACTGACTTATAGGTAGAACATACAAAGTGCGTACATATATCGACTGACAAATAGGAAGAATATGCAAGGAGTTTACAGTGACTTGAAAATTGGAGGGACATGCAAAGATTGCGGCTAGGTTGTCTGAGGGTTTTGTTTTGGGCAGGCAATCTATCAACTTCTATACAATAGTTTTAGAAAAATAATATTTCTTACGAGAGATTTTTTCATGGGGGAAACACATAAATTTTAAACTGAATAAAAAAAAGAAAAACTTCAAATCATAGTACAAAAACATCAACATATAAAAACATTCAGTTGTCATTCCGTTTCGCTTTGCATACAAATTGTTTAAGGCTTCAGAGAAAGGGCGCTCACTTAGTGCAATGATAGTAGGTGTACATAAAACCATTGTTGAAATACAATGCATTATATGAAACATATGTTAAGTTTTAGGCCAAAAATTTAAAACATTTTGCTCATACACCAACAAATTTATATAGTCATATATATAAGTTATATATAATCATATATAATCTATATATATCATATGTTCTTTTTATAGTTTATTTATAACAAAACAAAAAATAAATACGATCAAAAAAATTATTGGTATTTTGATGCAACCATTTTCGAAAACTACTCATTGTAAATTTTGCATATCATTTCGTGGAAAAGTTCTTTTGAACAGAATTGTCTTAAATAACCTTTTATATGGAACTCTTTAAAAAAATATAGAATATCTTTAAAAACTTGAAGAAGTAGTTTTAAAATCTGACAATATAAAAATACACTTTAAAAACCTTTTGAAAATCTTTTTATTTATTGATTTTAAATGATCGGTTTGTATAATATGTATTTTAATTATTTACCATCTGCATGCCAATATTGCTGTTATATTATCGCCTATACTATCTTTAAGAATTTTTTTGTAAATTTTTTGTAATATTTCATAAATTATATATTAAAAATCTTCACTTGAAATTGTTTATATTATTATATTTTAACTTATGAGTTTTATGAAATATCAACAAAATGTTATAAAATGTAATAAAGAACAAGTATATATAAATATATAGATATATATATATATATATATATATATATATATATATATATATATATATATATATATGTATGTATATATATATATATGTGTATATATATATATATATATATATATATATATATATATATATATATATGTATGTATATATATATATATGTATATACATATATATATATATATATATACATATTTATATATATATATATATATATATATATATATATATATATATATATATATATATATATATATACATATCTATCTACCTAACTGTAAATGTATAGATAGGTAGATAGATAGTTTATGCATAATCCTTTATAATCATAAATATAAATTCACATAACAATCATATATTCAGATAATATATAATCATATATATGTAAATTATATATAGTCATATAAAGTCATGGATTTCTTTTTTGGATTCATAATTTTTATTGCCAAATGATAACTTAAAATTTTTTGATTCGATTGTCACCTTTTTAACTAGAACTATTTAACAAACTTTTTTTTGTCTTCACGCATTTTAAATGTTTTTTTCTCTTACCTTTTGAAGAATTGAAATCTTTTGTAATTTGGATCCAAAAAAGTGGTGCATAATAAAAACAAATTTTAGAGAGATTTTACTTTTTTTGTTGTTTAGTAATTACATAGTTGTTTTTTAAGGTTCTTAGAATAATTAAAGAACATGTTGCATAAGTATCAAACTAAAGTAAAACGCTTCTTTAATTAAAGCTTGCTAATGCATTTACCGTTTTTTCTAAGTTAACAATTTCATCTTTATCGAGCAAATATTTTCTCATATCTTTGTACGGTTGTTTCGAATTATAGATGTCTTTTATTGAAGAGTGAAGCAATTATTTTTGTCGGTAAAAGCTTGGAGTGCTAACAAGTTTGTACATCTTAAATCAATGAAGGATGTGATTTATTTCAACACCTTGTTGCATTTGACTTTCTTTTAATAAATTTTTAAGTTAAGAAGATCAATTAAAAGATGTAATAATTTTTGCGCACTTGGTTGTAGCTTTTGTAATGAAAAAAAATTGAGATGAACAACCATTTTTACCTTTAACAAAGTCTATGAAGTCCCAAAGATAAACTGATGAAATTGGTTTTGTCAGATATGACATGTGCAATTACTGATATGTAAATATAGTTTTGGCAGGTGTTCACCTATCGGTAATAATAGATAAAACTTTAATTGACAATGATTTTGACTTCAAAAGTTTAATTTATTCTCAATATAAATCAGTTAAAAGAGATCTTAACTTTTTTCGGCAAGGCAATTTGCACTTTGATTTTTAAAAAAAAAAACTTTTTTAAAGGCATTTCTTTCTATCAACAGAAATGAGCTATAATGAATAATAAAAGACCTCTAATACTCTTGTCGCTTTTTTTATTTATTTTTTGGCAAGCCACTCATAGTTCGTTTCTTTTTTGTCGTTATTATTTTGAGATCATGTTTAATATACTTTTTGATGTTTTACTTGAGTACTTTTTAGATCTGTAACTATTATATTGTTTGCATTCCCATTTTGATGTTTCCTCTTCAATTGAGTAATATTAGTATGAAGTTTTAGTAGCTACTTTAATGGACTGTGAATCTGTTTCAATTTTCTTTTGACCTGATAAAAAACTTAAACTGGTTTCGTTTTCACTATGATTCAAAGGGTTTTGTTCTTCCAAGGTTTATCTTCTTTCTAAAACTTCTTTATTTGAGATATAGGTGTATTCAATAGGAGAAAACAAACGACTTTTTGATAACTTAATTTGATAACAGTTTAGTAATTCAATTTCTTATAATAAGTTTATACTTATTGTTTAGAAGAACTCTTTATTTAGTACAAACCAATTGTTCGAGGTTTCAATAAAGACATTTTATAAAATTTGTTGTGTGTTCAAATTTAATGAACATAATCAAAATTATGACAATTAAATTGATTAAAGAAATTCATTAAAATTCATTTCAATTAAAGAAATTTCAAAGAATATTTTTGATCTGTGGCAATTTGGTAATAAAAAAACCTAATTTATACCCCAATTTTTTTTTTTTTTAATGAATTAAAAAACAATCGGTTTTTTAACAGATTTACTCAATCAAAACAGCTAATATTTTATACCGAATACATAATTAGTTAATGTTAACTAACTAGCTGATCTGACCCGTTAAAATAAGGGTTTTCGTAAGTCTATTTTTCCTTATATGTTTGTACTAGCTATTCGGACCAATAAAATACAGTTCTCTACTTAACCTTCTATTTCTAATCTTATCTATTCCACACCAAACATTTCTATACCTCTAATTTGTTTACATCAAAATTTTTACGTAAAATAATTTATTTCGAAAAATTGCTTGAAGAGCAAAAAATTAATATGCACACCTTTTCGCAAATAAGAGATTATTTTTCTTCTAAACCCATGTTATTGATAGCTCAATGGTTTAGTGCGCTGTCATTAATGTCTTTTGAGGGGATTAAAGACCTCCTCTAAAAAAGTTTCAATATATTTCAATCTTGTTGAATTTATAGCAATATTTGGAGCAAATTTTTTGTTATAGTATTTATCTATAATAAAGAAAGTAGTACTTATAGCAAAAATAGAATAGTATAGCAAAAAAGTTAACTAACTGTTAAAATAAAATTCAAAGGTTATGCCATTTTTATAAATTTATTATACACGATTATTCTATATACTGCCTGCAAACTCAGTAAATGCTTAAGACGCTTACACCTACAAACATTTATACGCAACGCTATACAAATGACAGAACTAAGATGATCTTAGACCATTAAAACATGTAGACTATGAAACTCAAAGAGAATTTCTATAAATTAGGCAATGCTAAATTTATTATAAAAAAAAGAAGAAGGAGATCATAGGCTATTTTTGGTGGCAATTTTCATTAAACTTAATGAGCTATTTTGATTTTGTATTTGACTTATGACTCTGCGCGGGAAAATTCTGATCTTTTTTGTTGTTCGTTTGCAAAATTTAGCTTTAGGTATGTTATGTACAATCCTTAATCTAAAAGTGAAGCCAAATAATAATCGAGTATACTATTTTGATGGTTATCTTAATTCTGACGTTGTTACGCACTCGGTTTAGAATGTTTAAAGGGGGCATGTAAAATAGCTGTAAAACTCTAAATTTCCTTATTATATCAATATTAAATATTATAACTTTTAATTATTTAAAAAAAATAATAAATTCGATTAAATGGCTTACTATTATTATTAAATTAAAATTTATGTTCTTAATAAAAAAAATACTTTTAAAACCCCCTGATTGTTTTGAAAAAAGTTATGGTCGCCGCGTGGCAAGTTCAAATCATCAACTTGCTTTTTTTGTTAAATTTTTGATATTTAAAATGCTATAACAAAACAACGTTATAGTTTTATAGATTTTACATAAAAACATGTTGTTTGTTCTCATTTTCTTTGCACGAACTCAACTTATTTGTAAAAAATGTAAAGGAAAAACTAAACTAACACCATCTCAATCGTGACACATACGCAACAAATTTCCTCCCAATTTTCGATGTTTTTAGAATTTTTAATTTTTTTAAAAAGCTTTCCATTTGTTAAAGTTTATAATATAGTTAAATATGTTTGTTTAAAATCTCTATAAAACTCAAGTATATTGCATCTTAAAAAATCTTTAAAAATTAAAAAAATATTGTTGCCGGTGGTAGGACACGAACCGTGGCTTAGTTATACAGAAGATCTTTGCGCTCTTCACTCGGCCACGCTGGCTCATTGACTTACGAAATTTTAAAGGTAAACATTAATTTTTGTTAACAGAAATAAATGCTATAGATAAAAAGTTAACGAATCAATCAAATGAATTGTAATGCCAGATCAAACCGCAGTTAGAAAACATCGTATTAAAATCACAATTAGAACAGCAATTGAAAAAACTTATAAATTTAATTAAATAAATTAAGATAACATAAAAATTTAATAAAAATTATATGAAAAACTAAATAAAATTAAATAAAATTAAATAAAATTAAATAAAGTTAAATAAAATTAAATAAAGTTAAATAAAATTAAATAAAAATTAAATAAAATTAAATAAAACTAAATACAATTAAATAAAATTAAATAAAAGAAAATAAAATTAAATAAAAGTAAATAAAATGATAAAGTTATAATAATATTTATATATGGATATTTATATTGAAATAAAGTTATAATAATATTTATAATAAAACTATATTATTATTATTGTTTTATTATTCTATTTTATTTTGCCGTTTAACAAATTTGACAGTTTCCATAAATTTACAATTAAGTTAATGGCCGGAGCAAGAAGAAGGCATAATTTGCCTTATCGCCAAGCACCGTGTTACGATTTATAATTTTTACAAAGTTGCTTTAAGAATATATAACATAAAAGAAAAATTAAATGATTGTTTACAAAAGATATATAATAAATAAAGTAAAATATCGTTTAATACATAATATCATAATTAGATTGAGTAAAAGTAAGAGTTAATATATAAAGCTTTATATATATTGTAAGTAAAATATATAAAAGATAAATTAAAATATCATAACTAGATTAGGTAAAAGTAAAAGTGAATATATAATAACTTATAAATACGCACAAAAAATAAAATAAAAAGCGAGAAAATGTGATTTTTGATAATGATTATTGTCAAAAAATTTTAACCTTTTTTTTTTTTTTTTTTTCTTTCGAATAATTACGAAAATACGAATAATTAACTTGTTTTTCAGCTTTTAAATTATATATCTGATCTATTTTTAAAAGAAAGACATAATAATATAAGTCAAAATCTGCGTTTAAAAAAAACTGTTTTGAATCAGTTTTAAACTGATGAAGAGATTTTTTTTTTCCGGAAACAATGTTTGGAAATCTTTTCCACAAAAGTGGTCTGCGATTCTGAATTGAATAAGAAACTTGTTTAGAATAAGATTTTGGTATAACAAAGTTGTTAGCGGAAAATCTTGTAGCATATTTATGGTGTATTACTTTAAAATAAGTTTCAAATATTTTGGGGGACAGTCCATATTTTGTTTTATACATGATCAGTAGAAAAAGATGGATATTAAGTTTGAAAATATTCAGGGCACCAATTACACGTAAAAGAGATTCACAAGGAACCGCTCTACCAGATCCAAATATGATTCTAACAGCATGTTTTTGCTTGCTATAAAGTTTTTTAGCTTAGTGTAATTAGTACTTGCCCACATGATGTTGCCGTAAGTTAAGTAACTATGAATAAAGGAAAAATATTAACTTTTTAGGGACTTAAAATTTAAAAGTGGCTTAACTGTATACATCATGCCAATGCTTTTTGAAATTTTTTTTTCTATAGAATTTATATGCACTTTCCAAGATAGCTTTTCATCAAAGTTCACACCTAAAAAACTTACAGATATTTGCCTTTTGATATAAGTTTTATTCATCAAAAGATTGGGAAGAATAAATGGTATTTCCTTTGTTTTGCTTGGTTTGTGGAAAAGAGAAAATTTAGTTTTTTGAACATTCAAAGACAATTTGTTGCATATAAACCATTCATTTACTTTTTTTAATTCTTCATTTACTACTGTAAAAAGTGTTTTAATGTTTTTGTGAGAATAAAAAAGATTTAAGTCATCTGCGAATAAAATAAAATTTAATAGATTTGATGTTGAAGACAAATCATTTATGTATAGTAAAAAAAGTAAGGGTCCAAGTATAGAACCCTGTGGGACTCCGCAATTTACAGTTTTTTATGTCGTTTCTAAATTTTCAAATTGTACATATTGTTTTCTGTTTGAAAGGTAACTTTCAAACCAGAGTAAGTTTGTCTCCTTTATTCCGTAATATTCCAGTTTTTTTATTAGAATGGAGTGATTCACCGTATCAAAAGCTTTCGACAGATCAATGAAAACTCCTAACGTATAATAGTCTTCTTTAAAAGCATTAGATAAGTGATTAACTAACTCTACTATTGCATGATCTGTTGAGTGCTGCTTTTTGAAACCAAATTGCTTACTTTATAACATGTTGTTTTCAGTTAAATGATTATACAGCCTATTGTACACTATACGTTCAAGCAATATCGAGAAACAAGATAAAACAGATATAGGCCTGTAATTAGAGGGTTCTGACTCATCTCCAGACTTAAATACTGGAGTTACTCCAGCAATTTTTAATTTATCCGGAACTTTACTTGATTTAAGTGACTGATTGAATATATGAAACAAAGATGGTTCAGTTATATCATAGACTAATTTTAATATATTAACGCTAACTTTATCCGATCCTGCACTTTTGTTACTTTTTAAGCTTAGTAATGCAGTCCGCAACTCGCGTATATCAGGCTTTGACTGATTCATTTTTTTATTAGAGTTTGTCAGATAAGAATCAAATGTTGAAGAAGTTAAAGGAATACTTTGCGCTAAATTAGAAGTAAAATTTATGAAGAAACAGTTTAGTTCTTCAGCCATGAGTGCTTTATCGTATATTGTTTCACCGTCAATTAAAAGTTTTTTTGGCAGAACATTATTTTTATATTTGTTTTGTCAAATTATTTTTTTAATAGCATTCCAAGTTTGTTTAGTATTTCCATTTGCATTTTCTAGTAATTTTGAATAATATACTTTTTTAGAGTATTTTTTGATTTTTTCAAATATATTTTTATAGTTTTTATATTTTGCTTCGTTTGAAAATTTTTTTTTTTAAGAAATTTTTCATAAAGTTTTTGTTTTTTTCTTGACGATTTTAGTAAGCCTTTTGTCATCCAAGGCGATAGAAGTGATTTTAAATTCACATAAAACTTTTTTACAGGAAACGCTTTATCGTATTGTTTACAAAATTGCGCTAGAAAAAGTTCATAAGCATTGTTAGCATGACGTGTTTGGAGAACAAGCTTCCAATCAATGAAATTAATTAGAAGGTTGCGAAATTGTTGTATGGAGTTTTCATTGATCTGTCGTATGTAAATAATGTGTTCTGTGGAAATATTATCATGGGTTATGTTTTTTGTTATAAGAAATGTGGGAAAATGGTCTGTCAACTCAGTCATTATTATACCGGTACTAAAGCAGCTATTAGAAAAATTATTAGTAATTATGTTATCTAGTAGGGTAGAGGATCTTTTTGTGATTCTTGTTGACTTAGTTATTGTTGGAATGAGGTTATTTTGTAGAAGAGTATTTACAAAATTTTTAACACTATTACTTGACGCATGATTCAAAAGATTAATATTCAGGTCACCGACTAAGTAAACATGCTTTTGTTTTTTATTAACTTTTGATAAAAATGTACGTAAAGATATTTAAAATTTTTTAAATTACCCGCTGGTTGTCAATAAATAACATTAAAAATTACGTTTTTAGAATTTTGGTTAATTATTTCAATGCACAATGACTCGCAATCTTTTTCATTTACACTAAGGTCACTACGTGGTATAAAATTAATTGAGTTATGAATAAAAATGCATACGCCTCCACCGGTACAGAAGTATAATATAAGTTATAAAATTAAATAAAATTATAAATTTTAAAGAAAATTAAAGAAAATTAAAGAAAAATAATTAAAATTAAAGAAAATTAGGGAAAATTAGGGAAAATTAAAGAAAATTAAAGAAAATTAAAGAAAATTATAGAAAATTAAAGAAAATTAAAGAAAATTAAAGAAAATTAAAGAAAATTAAAGAAAATTAAAGAAAATTCAATAAAATTCAATAAAATTCAATAAAAAATTAAATATAAATTTAAATTTTTTCCTATTTTTTTTTTTTTTTTTTTTTTTTCATGTTTAGTTTTAGTTTACATTATTTACATGTCGTGATTTACATGTAATATATAAACATATAAACTTGGAATCTGGAAGAAGATCATAACGATCTTGTCGCCAGAACCATATAAAAATTACAATATAAATAAAATATAAAATAATACAAGTAGATTATGACAAAATAACAATCCAAAACATTTCAAATAATAAATCGTTAAAATATTATCTCAAAAATATTTTAATGTATGATCCGTTGAAAAAGTAATATTCTTTAATTTGTTTTTAAAAACAGAAAAAGAGATAGATGAATCATAATTAGGCTGGACAATTTTATTCCAGAGATAAGGTGCTCGATAATCTATACAAAATTGATCTAACTTTGTTTGACAAAAGGGTTCTTTTAAATAGTTTTTATTTCGCAAACGCTATTTATTCTTTTCTTTAAAGGTAAATAGATCTTTAAAAACATGTAATAAAGGGTTGTTCATACAACAAAACGTAAACCATAAAGTATTATACAAATTAAGTTCAAAAACGTTAAATACATTCATATCTTTGAATAAAGGTTTTGTATTTGAAAAACGATTTAAAAAATGTATTATTCGCATTCCATGTTTCTGATGGCGGTAAAGACATTGCAATTTACTTTTACCTGTACTTACCCAGGCAATATTTGCATGGTTAACATAGCTATGAATAAATGAGTAGTATAGTTGTGTTAAATTATTTTTATTTAAATAATTTCTGGCCTTATAGAGGATTCCATTACTTTTTGCAACTTTTGTTGATATATAATCAATATGAGTTTTTCATGTCATATTTTCGTCAAGATAAATACCTAGGAATTTTAAAACGGAACCTTTTTTTATTTCTACTTCATCAATATAAAGTTTTGGTAAATCACTAGGCAAAAAACGCTTTTTTGTTGAGGAGTGGAAAAGGTTCCACTTTGTTTTGTCAATATTTAAGGTTAGTTTGTTGCATTTAAACCAAGTCGAAATTTTTATAAGTTCTTCGTTCATATTTAAAAAAAGTTTGTTAATGTCTTTGTTTGATAAAAATAAATTTGTATCGTCTGCAAACACGATGCTCATAAGGTTCGAGGCCTTATTTAGATCGTTGATATATTCTAAAAATAGAAGTGGACAAGTATAGAACCCTGTGGAACACCACATTTTATTTCAATTAATGTTTTATTTTGAAAATCAATAGGAAGCAAATCTTCTCCGTGGTAGACGAATTGCTTTCTATTTGACAAGTAGCTTTTATACCATTTGATCAATTTACCAGTTATTCCGTAGAACTCAAGTTTTTTAAGTAGGATATCATGATTGACTGTATCACAAGCCTTTGATAAATCGACAAAAACACCAAGTGTATATTGTGATTTAGCATAAGAATGAGACTTCACGTGTAAACTGAATAATGGCTTGATCAGTTGAACTATTTTTTTCAAAGCCAAATTGATTTTTATATAGCAAATTATTTAAACTCAGGTAGTTGTATGTTTTTTCTAAGATGATTTTTTCTAAAATTTTTGAAAACGTAGGAAGGATAGAAATAGGGCAATAATTATTTACGTTTGATTTTTCTCCGTCTTTATAAATCGAGATAACTTTAGCAAATTGTAATAGGTCTGGGAAAACCCCTTGTTGTATAGATGTTTCAAAAACTTTAAATAGAATATTTTTCAAACTTTCAAAACAATCTATAATTATGTTCCCGTTTATTCCATCCGCACCGATTGCTTTGTGTCTTTTTAGAGATTTGAAGCCTCTTTCAAACTCTTCCATTGATAAATCTAGGAATAAGTCATGGGTAGAAAGTAAATTATTAGAAGTTGTTAAATATTCATTAAAGGAAATATTCGTAAAAGGAATCCTATCAGCCAGCCTACTTCCGACATCAGTAAAGCATTTATTAAATTCTTCCGCTATTTCATTTGGTTCATATACACATAAATTGTTTATTTTAATCATTTTCGGAAGAAAATTTGAACAGGTTTTCTGATTCCCCGATATTTCTTTTAATATTTTCCATATTTGTTTTGAGTCATTTTTCTATTTAGTAATAAGATTAGAGTAATAATTTTTTTCACGTTTTTACGAATTTTTTCAAATAGAGTTTTGTAGTTTTTATATATGCGTAAATTAGCATGAGATTTTGTTTTAAAATACTTTATTTACAAATTTTATTTAATTTTTTAAGATTTTTTAAGACCCTTGGTAATCCAAGGACTTTTTAAGATTTTTGGTTTTAAGGTTACACCGAGAAGAATGTATTAAAGAACTTATTATAGATTACATTTATGTCTTCATTAAAATTTATATGCTTCCAGTTTAACATTGATAATTGATACTTAAACGTTTCTAAATTTTTTTTTGGTAAAAAAACGTTTTCTTATAGTTTGACTTTTAATAGTGTTAGGAGTTAAAACTGTGCTGATTGTTAGAAAAATGGGAAAGTGGTCTGATATATCTGATTTTATAATGCCTTTTTGTATGCTATTGTTATATACATCTGTTGTTAAAATATTGTCTATTAGGGTGATTGAGTTTTCTGTTATTCAAGTAGGCCGGTTGATAAGCGGTATTGCTCCTGATACAAATATTTCATCATAAATTTTTTTTATTTTTTTGTATTCGCTATATCGTAAGCAATCCATGTTTAAATTGCCAATTACAAAGTTTTATTTCCTTTCTTTGTTACCTTTATGAAAAATATTGTGTTTTAAGTATAAGCTTAAATTTGCTGACGCACCACCAGGTGGTCTATAACAACAACTTAGTAGAATGCTTTTGCTTTTAAACTTATCGATTTTATTGTTTAAAATTTCAATTGTAACGATTTCTTTATCGCCATCAGAAACGCGCAAATCATTCCTAACGTTATTCGCAATGTTTTGTTTTACGTAAATCAGAATTCCTCCGCCGCGTTTATTCAATTGTCTTTCTAATAAAATTGTTTCAAAACTAGGAAGATGGAAGTTAGAGTTATTATTAAGCTCATTTTGTGAACACCAAGTTTCCGTTAAACAAATAATATCAAAATAGTTTTTAGTTTCTTCTATAAAACGTCAAAGATATTCAAAATTTCTGTTCATACTTCTTACATTTATGTGGACGATTCTGATTTTTTTGTTTTCATCGCCATTTTTAGAAAGAAAATCTTTTAAGTCACTAGCATAATGATAAAAACAATCTATTTTTAAGTCATTAAAATAATTAACATCTGGATCTATGTTTTCATCAGATCCAATGTATTTGTTTCCGAAGTTGAAAATAAGTGATTCATAGTCCTCCATTTTACATTTTTTGTTGTTATCATTTTGTGTATACAAAATAAGATTAAAAAGAATTTCTTATACTTCTGAGGCTCGCGTAAAAAGTTTGGTATATATAACTTTAGCAAACTTACCCTCAGCTCAAAGTTCTTTTGCTTTTGTAAATAAAAGTCGTCTTTTTTCGATTGTGTAATTGCTATAGTCTTCGTTTATATATATTTTTTCGTTCCATAGTTTTCTTTTATTATATTCATTTAATACGATTTCTCTATCTTAATAGTTAAAAAACTTTACCACGATAGTTCTTTTTCTTTTTCCAGATTCGTGCTTCTTCCCAGTCCTGTGTGCTCTTTCAATTGCAATGTTGTTTTTAATTCCGAGTTTTTCCTTTAAGAACTCTTTGACCTTTGATTCGCTATCTTTCCAAGTTTCTTCTTCTCTTTCGTCAAAGCCATCAAAACGAAGATTGTTTCGCCTACTCCTATCTTCTAATTCTGCTGATTTATCTTGAATAAATTCGGTGTATTTTAGATTCACGTTGTCTTTATTATAATTATTCAGTTTTAATTTTAATAAAAACGCGTCCTATCTCGTTGAAAGTGTGCTCAAAAAAAAAAAAAAAAACTTTATACAGAGACATTTACAAATGATTAGAATATACTTTCACAAAACTTTTTATATGTGACTGCCGTTTTTATATATTGGTATGTTTTAAAATTACTTAATTTGAAGTTTACCTACGTTAGATATTTGCATACCATTCCGTTCACGTTATCTTATAAAGCAAAGCTGCTGCAACTGTTTCTCAATATTACCTCGGTTGCAATAGCTGCCAAGCGTTCTGTGTCAAACCACTCAAAAAAGCACTACTGCTATTAAGTTCAGCATTATTATATAGATTTTAAACTAACAAAAAATAAAACAATGTTATAATATTATTTTATTTTTTGAAAGAAAAATAAATGAGTCTAACGAGATGTATATTCAATGAAACAATTTAAATATACTTAAAAACTTTAAATGTCTAATTTACACAATATAATTGTCATCAATGTAACATCTGCAATTTTATAAGTGTAAAATTAAATAATTTACGAGTTATTTCATTAAAAAATGAATGGGTTTGATATATAAAGAAAATCCGAATATAGTACCGCACAAAACACATTTTTAAAGCACGAAACCATCTACTTTTTATAAATTGATTTTACTTAAATGATTTTTAAAATATATAATTCACTTCAATTATAAATTGAAAACCCTTTCTCGAAAAACCTTTAAAACAAACCTTAAAACTGATGCTCTTTTGGGGCAGTTGACTAATTACGTCAGCAAAACAGGTGAGGGGGTCTGAATTTTTTTACGCCGATGAAACTTCTTTGATTGGTATTTATTAACAACCCATAGCTGAAACTTTATTACTAGGTGTTTGTTTAGTAATGCTAAAATCCACAGATGACATTTTAGTGGCAGGGTCTGGTCTATCTGATAGGTATGATGACAAAAAATCATTTTTTTAAATAATATGAATAAAATATTATGTTCCTTGTAGTTATAGCATTAGGAAGTGCTGTTTTTACTTTACCAGGTATTGTCAAAGATAGTCGTAGATTGTTTGTTTACAGTAGCCCATGCATCACATGCGGAGTTCACAATCTTTTTAAAAGGACCATAAACACTTTTATCTAATAGTTACAATTTATGAATAGAGTGTGCTGGAAAAGATAAAAATGTGATAAAGTTTTTTTAAAAAAATCAAGTACTGCTGCATGAATATAAAAATTGTGGTTGTCAATCGAAACCAGACTAGGACGATAATTGAAACTACGTGCATGGATAAAGAAATGTTTGATATATTTAATAAAATTTGTCTCTATCATCTATCCTGAATATTTTGCTGATCCATCGCATCTTATTGGTTAATCACGAATAAAGTGAAACTTAAAGTTAACTCTGTGAAAGATAAAATGCCGAGGTATGCTATTGTTAATCGCACTAACATTGTTACTAATGCTCCTCTTTGTGCAAATGTTACTCGACCAATCTGGAAAAACTAGACTAAACTAAACGGTCTCTACGTGCAACAACACGCTCTGGCCGCTTCACTGTTGTGACTGCAATTGTCTGAAGCACTTAATTTTAACCTAGTCAAAACATTGCTAAAGTTGTGAAAAAATAAATTCACATTAAGTTTTTTAAAACTTGTGCACCGAGCTAAACTTGTAGTTTCAGGAGACCGAATAGAATGCTTTGGATGCCTTTTCAAGAATCCGGAGCAGCAATCACAACCATCAGATTGAAGCTCTATCCGTGAGTGGGGAATTTTCCTACTACAAGGAACAGCATAGGTGTAAGCAAACCATCGAACTTCTTAAGAAGAAAGACCAAAGTATATATCATCGCTTTCATTAGGTATTCTTCAAGCAAAACTTCCTGCTCAGGTTTAAATATCTAAAGAAATATAAAATATATATTACTATTGGACATAAACATTAAAATCATTTTAGGTATCTGTCCCAGTCTCTAAAAAAATTCAAAATTTTAAATATATTGAAGCAGTGTTTTATATTGAATTATCATATTAAATGTTTAAATAATTCAAAGAACTAAATTATATTCTTATTTGTAAGAGAAAATAGAAATTACCTAAAATCTTGTGCCCGGGTTTTTTATACTATTTAGCTGATAGGTGGCGATCTCTTCCTATAGCTGCGTTATCAGCTGAATGTTCTGCATTAGGCATATGTGCTGTTGCAGTAATATCAAACTCAAGTGTGTTATTTTTTGTTAGAATTTGAAACAATCACTTGGCATTTACGTTCTACTTTAGTTTGAACTTAGCATTAGATGTAGATGGCAAACTTTTGAATATGCAATATCTTCCTTGAGTCTTACGTGATATATTAAATTTTCTACTAACTGTTCTTACTGATCATTTTTATTTTGTAACTTGTATTACTGCCAATAAAATTGTTTTTTATGCAACTTTTCGACGTTGTGACTTGCAAATATAATTTCGTACTACTTTTAGGTAGGTCCAAAAAAAATTACAAAACCTAAAAAGCAAATTACCTTATTAGAATGTTTTATTTTTAATTATTTCTTTTTTATTTAATTACTTATATACACGCATACTAATTTATTTAAAAAGTTGCATTTTTATATTCTTCTTTTTTAAAATACTTATTGCTTTTAAGTAATAATAATTTACAAAACTCATGTCATATTAAATTTATATATCATATATAAATTTAAGTATTAGGCATGAAAAATTAAGTGTATTATGTATATAGTTTTAAATTTATATATGTAAGTTCAACTAGTATGTAAAAGCCTAAATATCAATTAAATTTATACATACACTGTTAAAAAAATATCACGTTTTCTACGGAAAAATTCCTGCAGCTACGATGGCAAAACTTCCTGTTATTTTAAGGAAAAACCCATACTATGTAAACGGAAGTTTCCGTGAATATTCGGATATTTCCGTATATATACAAAGGGTCTTTTCCGTTAACTTCCGTTAAATAACGGTAAGTTTTGTCATTGTAGCAGCAGGAAATTTTCCGTATATAAACCATAATTTCCGTTAAAAGTCAGTTCGTTTTTCCCGTTAAACAACAGAAAGGTTTTGGCAACTTAACTGCCGTATAGTTTTCGTCAATGAAAGGAATGTTGTTCATATGAAATTTTAAAAAGTGAACATTAAAAATTAAAAATAGATTGTATTTTATCGAAAATGTTATTTAAAACAAAGTATTTTTGATTTACATAAAAATATTTATTTTCCGTGATTTACATTTCATTTTAACAGCAAATACATCAACAAATAATCAATTTGTAAATAAAAAACTTCAAAAAAATTTTTTTTATAAAATATAAGCACATAATTATATAGTTATATTACATAGCCCTGAATACATTTACAATATGGGTATACATAAAATAACATTTTTATCTAATATATATTAAATATATCTAATATATATTAGGTTTCGTAGAATATAAATAAATAAATCCAAACACAAAAATATATAGTAAATCCTTTCTCATCCATTTTGAACCAACTAAAAATAAAAATTAATTATCATAAGTTTTTGAATAAGGAAACATTTTAAAATTTAATAAAGTAAAAAGTTATAAAAAAAACTCATTGTGTGCAATGATTTGTTAACTTAAAGTTGTTACTCTTTTGACTAGCGAAGCAATATGATTTAGCGAAGGTCTATTTTATGCCATTGTTGGTGCCAGTACTAAATTAAATTTAACTTAAAAGCATAAAATAATGAAAAATAATTAAATTAATAATCCTGGAGTTGATAATAAATCAATATATATATATATATATATATATATATATATATATACATGCATAAATATGTAATGTAGTTTCTGAAGATGAAATATTTATTTGGTTTTGCTTAAACGCCGTATTGTAGATTTTATGATACCTGGATAAATGAGCAGTGAATGAAGACATAACTTTGTAACAGCGAGCACATTCTTCACATGGGCATTTAATAGAATCCCTATATTCCTATTTTTAGAATGTAGTTTTATATGCACTTTAAGTTCATTAAAAGGATGTTCAACTTAGAAAGTCGAGAAGCGCACATACCTAAATAATTTTTCTTACCAGTTTTCAGGATGATAATCAATTATATACGTCTTTTTGGCATAGTAAATATGTGCAATAGCCTTCATACTATATAATGATACCCCAATAACTTGTTTTTGAGAAAAATTGGAGACACGTCTTTTTGGCTTCGTAGGGTAGAATAGCGTATTCAATTTTGCTTTTGTAACATTTATTTTAAATAGTGCCACAGAACGAAAAAAATGGTTTTAAATAATGATGTTTGTTTCTGTTTAAAATGATTCAACACTTTATAAAGAATTTTACTGATATACTAGGGTCATCATCATGTTTAAAGTTAAATTTAAAATCCTAGCAGGTAGGTATTTGGATTTTTCAAAAGTAACAATAATTAAAGAAAAACAGTTTGGTGACTTTAAAACGTCTTTTTTTCAAATTTATTTGTTGTTAGTTAGAGCTTTAATAAAAAAAAGGTAAATAGGTACTTGAGAATTAAGAAACAAATTGACGCGATCAAAAAGTATGCAAGTTCCCAGCCGGCAAATAACGTTGAAATAACGTTGAACTTAGGTTGAAACCTAACGTTGGATTTACGTTGATTTAACGTTTAGAATGAAAGTTTTTTTCAACGTTGATATATCAACGTTAAATCAACGTTAGGTTCAAACGTTATATCAACGTTGATTCGACGCAAAAAACGTTATAAGAACGTTGAATTTACGTTGAAACAACGCTTAGAATGAAAGTTTTTTTCAACGTTGATTTATCAACGATAAGTCAACGTTAGATCAAAATGTTAAATCAACCTTCAATTGATCCAATGGTGACAAAATGTATTAATATATTTTGCTTATATATGTTGTTTCAACTTAAATTTAATGTTATTATAACGTTTATTCTTATCAGAAACCGTTCATAAAAACTTTAATCACCATTGAAACTTATTTGACATGTCCAATAGTTGCTGTACAACTCTATTGGACTATCAATGTATATTAAATCTACTTATAGTCTGTAGTTAGACTATTTTTAGTAAAATTTAGTTAGACATATATTAGTATAGAAAGAGATAATATTTATTTAAGATATATACTTTTATATATTACATATATTTACAAATATTTGAATTAAATCTACACAATTTTCTTTTCTTTACCGCCACCTTTTCGAAATGGAGCGTATTTTAGGAAGTCAGACAATATTCCATTAATCAAAGTTTCTGTCGCTCCATCGTATTTAATAGTAGAATCTGTAAAAAAAAAAAGGAAAATATAAAATAAAAATCAAAAAAGAAAGATTTGAAATAATATAATGAATGGAAAAGTTTCACATAACTTATAAAGATATACCTTAAACAGCACCATATAAATTAGTGTTCTTAAAACATATTTTTCCACCTTTGCCTTTTATATTCATGGAGGCCATAAAATTGTTGAAAATATTCTAAATTTTTAAAAGATAATATAAATGCGAAATGATTATAAATGAATAATAATTTTTCAAAAATTTAAATTGAATTCATTATGAAATAACTTTTTCTAAAATTATTAAACAAATATTTTTTAAAAAAGTAATTATAAATGATATAAGAGCTATCAGTTAATTACCTCAGCATAATTTTGTGTATTCTATCATTTAAAAATGTTCCACCAATTAATTGTAGCTGATTTACCTACAAAAAACATAAAGTAAATCCAACATTATGGTTTGGGTCAAGTATGATATCAAAACATTGAACTATTACAGATCTCCAAGACAAGTTTTAATAAAGTGAACCTGGATTTTTCTAGAATAAATTCAAAATTTTAGGAATTTTCCAGGACAGTTTATTTTCTATATAATTCCAGAATTTTTTGTTTTTTTCAAGGACAATTGTTGATCTTAATAATGTTTTTTTAACTAAAGGGCAATGTTCAATAACTAACTAACTAATAATATAATACTTATTATAGTCACCCACAATGAGCGCACTTTTTCATCATTTAATGCTTTATCCGTTTCAGTTAATCCCACTTCTGTTGAAATAAACTTTATTTGACTTATAAATTCACTGTTAGAAGCAGGCTCAGTCACTCTGTTTTGATTTCGCAACTCATTTCTTATATCGGTAAGTACATACAACACTCTCTTTTGAAACTCTACAAATTTTATTAAGTTTTACAAAATAACCTGCATAATATGGAAATTCCTCAGATTTTAAAACTTTAAAACCTTATATGAAATTTATATTTCGACAAAATAAATAAATTTAAATGAAATTTACTTTTAAATTTACAAATTTATTTAAAA